>NC_080167.1:5920731-6180731 GCF_950295315.1 Erinaceus europaeus | reverse complement strand
GTCCCAGGTTCAAGCCCCTGGTCCCCGCCTGTAGAGGGAAAGCTTCACAAGTGGTGAAGCAGGGCTGCCGGTGTGTCTCTGTCTTCCTCTCCCTCTCTATCTCCCCCACTCCTCTCAATTTCTCTCTATCTCTATACAATAATAAATAAAGATTAAAATTAAAAAATATTTAAAAAACTGGAATTAATATGAACTACTCTTTAAAATTTTTTATTATTGGAAAGAGGCAGAGAAATTGTGAGGGGAGAGAGAGATAGAGAGGGGGTCGGATGGTAGTGCAGCAGGTTAAGTACAGGTGGCACAAAGGACCCACTATAAGGATCCCTGTTCGAGCCCCCAGTTCCCCACCTGTAGGGGAGTCGCTTCACAGGCGGTGAAGCAGGTCTGCAGGTGTCTGTCTTTCTCTCCCCCTCTCTGTCTTCCCCTCCTCTCTCCATTTCTCTCTGTCCTATCCAACAACGACATCAGTAACAACAACAATAACAATAACTACAACAATAAAAAAACAACAAGGGCAACAAAAGGAAAAATAAATATTAAAAAATATTTAAAAAGAGAGAGAGGGAGAGAGACAAAGACACTTGCAGCCCTGGTTCACCACTTGCAAAGCTTTCCCCCTGCAGGTGGGAACCAAAGGCTTGAACCCGGGTCCTTGCGCACTGTAATGTGAGGGTGAAATGAGGGCAAAACCAGTGCACCACCACCTGCCCCTTCAACTACTTTGATAACTGGAGTAAAGCACAATAAATTATTTCTTATTTTTAAAATATTTATTCCCTTTTCTTGCCCTTGTTTTACTGTTGTAGTTACTATTGTTGTTGTTACTGATGTGGTTGTTCTTGGATACAGTTCACAAGGACCCAGGTTCAAGCCCCTAGTTCCCACTTGCAGGGAGAAAGTTTTGCAAGTGGTGAAGCCCAACTGCAGGTGTTTCTCTATCTCTCGTCTTCTCTGTTTCCCCTTTCCGCTCAATTTCTGGTGGCCTCTATCCAACAAATAAAAAAAGATAATTTAAAAATTACAAAAAAAAAAGTTCTTTCTGAGTCAGGCGGTAGCGCAGCAGGTTAAGCACAGGTGTCACAAAGTGCAAGGACCGGCATAAGGATCCCGGTTTGACCCCCCGGCTCCCCATCTGCAGGGGAGTCGCTTCACAGGCCATGAAGCAGGTCTGTGAAGCAGGTGTCTATCTTTCTCTCCCCCCTCTGTCTTCCCCTCCTCTCTACATTTCTCTCTGTCATATCCAACAACGACATCAATAACAACAACAATAATAACTATAATAATAAAACAACAAGGGCAACAAAAATGGAATAAATAAATATTTAAATTTTTTTTAAAAAGAGTTCTTTAGCTTCCCCAGAGACACACCTTACTAGGGAAAGAGAGAGGCAGACTGGGGGTATGGACTGACCAGTCAACGCCCATGTTCAGCGGGGAAGCAATTACAGAAGCCAGACCTTCTACCTTCTGCAACCCTCAATGACCCTGGGTCCATGCTCCCAGAGGGCTAGAGAATGGGAAAGCTATCATGGGAGGGGGTGGGTTATGGAGATTGGGTGGTGGGAATTGTGTGGAGTTGTACCCCTCCTACCTTATGGTTTTGTTCATTAATCCTTTCTTAAATAAAATATTTTTTTAAAAAAAGAGTTCTTTATGGGACTTCTAAAGACAAGCAGGAAAGAGCTCTCTTAATATTTATTTCCTTTTGTTGCCTTTGTTGTTTTTTTATTGTTGTAGTTATTATTGTTATTGATGTCGTCGTTGTTGGATAGGAGACGTGAGTGCGGGGGAGTTATAAGGCAATCCCTGTCAGGACGGAGGAAGTTGAGAAGTGATTAAGGAGTCAGTGTAGACAGTCCTGCTGTCTGACTGCAGTAAACCCTCTCCTGTGACTTCATAGATCTCTTCATTAAAAACCTATCCATTGGGAGTCAGGTGGTAGCACAGCGGGTTAAGCGCAGGTGGCGCATAGCGCAGGGACCGACATTAAGGATCCAGTTCGAGCCCCTGGCTCCCCACCTGCAGGGGAGTCACTTCACAGGTGGTGAAGCAGGTCTGCAGGTGTCTGTCTTTCTCTCTCCCTCTCTGTCTTCCCCTCCTCTTTCCGTTTCTCTCTGTCCTATCCAACAACAATGACATCAATAATAACTACAACAATAAAACAACTAGGAAATAAATTTAAAAAGGAAATAAATTTTAAAAAATCTATCCATTCTGTAAGGATCCCGGTTGGAGCCCCCAGCTCCCCACCTGCAGGGAGGTCGCTTCACAGGCAGTGAAGCAGGTCTGCAGGTGTCTGTCTTTCTCTCCCCCCTCTCTGTCTTCCCCTCCTCTCTCCATTTCTCTCTGTCCTATCCAATAACAACAACATTAATAACTACAACAATAAAACAACAAGGGCAACAAAAGGGAATAAATAATTTTTTTTTTAAAAAGCCTATCCATTCATGGTTTTGGAATTGGATTCTTACTGTTTGAGGAAGAAATGACTCACCTCTGCAGAGTATAGGTAAGCCTGACGGGGCAGCTGCAAGTAGCCCATTGGTTCATAAATTATCCCTGGAAGTCACCGGGGATGGGTGCAGGAGACCAGTGCAGTTACCCAACAAAAGATGCCAGTGATGCAGCCCTGGGGGAGGTGGCACAGCGGGTAAAGCCTTGGGCTCTCAAGCAGGAGGTCCTAAGTTCAATTCACATGGGCCAGAGAGATGCTGTGGTGTGTACCCTATTCTCTATTCTCTCTTCTCTGCCCCTTCTCTGTCTTATAAATCACACTTGAAGAGAGGGAGAGAAAAGGGGAGGGAGAGAGAGAAATGTAAACGCTGATGTAAGGAGATGAGAACGCTGTAGGAGTCTTGGTGGCTGAAGAGTCCAGGTTGATTCCCAGGTCCTGACTTGGGGAACTGGCTAGGTTGTGGTAGCATTCTGAGGTGTAAAGATTTGACCTATAAATGCAGAAGGATCTCATCCCTTACGTGATCAGAGTAGGAGCCGGCTAGATGGATCATGTGGGAGGGTTGTTTTGTTTTGTTTTTTTGCCACATGCGCAACCCAGGTGACACTACATGGAAATATTGTGGCATTGTGAGAAGTTTCAGTGCTGTAGTATCTCTCCCTCTCTCAGTTTCTCTCTCTAAAAAGTCAAATGGAAGCAGCAAAGCCCCTGCAAAGACAATAAATAATAAATAAATAAATAAATATGGCACCAATGTCCATTGGTCTCCAGTTTGAGAAGAAGCTTTTGACTTCAACAGGCTGTTATGAGTCAAGACATTCTCACAGCAAAACCATTCACTCCCTACCAGTAAGTAGGGCAGTGCTCAATCAAAGATAAATAAATAAATAAATAAATAAATAAATAAATAAAACAATCAACATGGGGATTAAGCAGTTCTGTGAACCTGCCCATCTGGTTTTCTCCTTTTCCCTATGACATCAGCCCCCTCTGGCATCCCAGCAGAATATTTTCTTCTTTGTCAGGCTCACTCAAGAGCTCCTCCCAGACCCTGGCCCTTGGGGGCGGTGGGCAGAAGCAGAAGTGGTGAGGGAGTAACCCATCAGAGGGAAAGTGAGTCATCAGAGAAACTGGTCCAGGCTGACAAGGATCGCTGTGGGCTGGGTGTCTGCGGAATGTTTCTGGTCACGGCACCCCGAGAGCTTGCTATACTACTTTTTATTTATTTATTTATTCATTCCCTTTTGTTACCCTTGTTTTTTGTTATAGTTATTTTTGTTATTGGTGTCATCACTGTTAGATAGGACAGAAAGAAATGGAGAGAGGAAAGGAAGACAGAGGGGGAGAGAAAGACAGACACCTGCAGACCTGCTTCACCACCTGTGAAGTGACTCCCCTGCAGGTGGGGAGCCCGGGGCTTGACCCACGATCCTTACACCGGTCCATTTGCTTTGCGCCACGTGCGCTTAACCCGCTGCACCACCGCCCGACTCCCAGCTTGCTATTCTTCTTTGGCACCTTATCTTGTGATGGGATAAAGGGACACATTCTGGAGAGCTCTGTGATAAAGATCTAAGCGGTGCTGGGGGCAGAGAGGAAGAAGCAGCATCAGAACTGGGAGGTTTGGAGAGAGCTGGGAATGGGGGTGCAGAGAGAAACAAGTGCTCTGCGCGGGAGGGTGAGCAAAGGAGAAAGATAGGGAGAGTCATCCAAGGCCATGCGCAGTGCATTGTGAACATTATCCCTGTAGGGTACTTTGTATTTTTAATTTTTTTTTTTCCTTTTTTTTTTTTCCTCCTCCAGGGTTATTGCTGGGCTCGGTGCCTGCACCATGAATCCACCGCTCCTGGAGGCCATTTTTTTCCCCCTTTTGTTGCCCTTGTTATAGCTTCGTTGTGGCTATTATTATTGCCCTTGTTGACGCAATTCGTTGTTGGATAGGACAGAGAGAAATGGAGAGAGGAGGGGAAGACAGAGAAGGGGAGAGAAAGATAGACACCTGCAGACCTGCTTCACCGCCTGTGAAGCGACTCCCCTGCAGGTGGGGAGCCGGGGGCTCGAACCGGGATCCTTACGCCGGTCCCTGCGCTTTGCGCCACATGCGCTTAACCCACTGCGCCACCGCCCGACCCCCCCGTACTTTGTATTTTTAAGTTTATTTATTTTGAGTGAGAGAAGGGAAAGGGAGGATCAGGGAGGGCACTACTCAGCTCCGACATAACCTGGTGCCAGGAATTGAACCTGCAGCCCCTGGAGCCTCAGGAATACAAATCAGTGCTCTAACAGGCTGAGCTCTCTCCCTGGCCCCAACTTGGTGTTTTTGTAAGAAGCTCCAGAATATTTCTGGACATATGTTTGCAATTATTATTATGAACTGATGTTTGAATGTGGCCCAGACAGTTAGGACTCCAAGGGCCTGGTTCCATATGAGGCACACATGTAAAGCAGTGAAGGAGGAGGAGGAGGAGAGGCAGCATAGAAAGAAAGAAAAAAAAAAAAGTGAGCTTGTAGAAACTTTATTGTTTCTCTTTGGCCAGTTTGTTACATTCTGAGGTGCGCACATAGTACCGGCAAGGACCCCCACAAGGATCCCAGTTTGAGCCCCCGGCTCCCCACCTGCAGGGGGGGGTCGCTTCACAAACCGTGAAACAGGTCTGCTGGTGTCTGTCTTCCCCACACACACACACACCCACCTCCTCTCTCCATTGCTCTCTGTCCTATCCAGTTAAATGGGAAAAAAATGGCTGCCAGAAGCAATGGGTTTGGACTGCAGGCACCGAGCCCCAGCGATAACCCTGCAGATCAAAAAGAAAAAAAAAATTGTGGGAGCGCAGGAGGGAGACTATCCGCACGGTGCTGTGTGGTAGAACTTTGCTGGTCGGAAGATTCCATACCTGAGTCCTATACTGAACACTGGAAAAGAAAGGGAACATTCTATATTTGATCAATTTTAATTTTTAAAAATGTTTTTATATTTATTTTCCCCTTTGTTGCCCTTGTTGTTTAACACTGTTGTGGTTATTGATGTCATTGTTGTTGAATAGGACAGAGAGAAATGGAGAGAGGAGGGGAAGACAGAGGGGGAGAGAAAGACAGACACCTCAGACCTGCTTCACCACCTGTGAAGCGACTCCCCTGCAGGTGGGGTCGAACTTGGATCCTTACACCGGTCCTTGCACTTTGTACTACGTGCGCTTAACCCACTGCACCACCGCCCGACTCCCGATCAATTTTAATTTTTAACAATATTTATCTGTTGTATAAAGACAGAGAAACTGAGAGATAAGGGGAGATAATGAGGGAGACAGAGTCACCTGCAGCACTACTTCACCACTTGCCCACTGTAACGTGTGCTTAGCCAGGTGTGCCAACACCCAGCCCCCTATTTTAATTTTTAAAACTATTTGTCCATTAAAGAGAGGTAGAGAGAACAAGAGTGTCACTCTGGCACATGCCATGCCAGGAATTGAACTTGAAACCTCAAGCCTGCAAGTCCAAAACTTTATCCACTGTGCCACCTCCCAGGTCACTTAATCAATTTTAATTTAAATAACCAGATGTGGCTAGTGCTTACAATCCAAGGTGATGAAATTCATCATATATATGTTATTGGGTAGAGACAGAGAGAAATTGAGAAGAGGAGATAAAGAAAGAGACAGACACATGCAGCCCTGTTTCACCACTCATAAAGCTTCCGCCCTGCAGGTGGGCACCAAGGGTTTGAACCTGGGTCTTTGCACACTGTGATGTGAGCACTCAACTGGTGCACCCCCTCCTGGCCCCACATCTCTCTCTTTTTTTTTAACTTTATTTATTTGAAAGGATAGAGAGAATTGAGAGGGGAGGGGATATATATATATATGTATATATATACATATATATATATATATAGAGAGAGAGAGAGAGAGAGAGACCTGTAGCACTGTTTCACCATTTTTGAAGCTTCCCCTTGCAAGTGGGGACCAAAGGCTTGAGCCTGTGCCCTTGTGCATTGTAACACATGCACTTAAACAGATGTGCCACCCACCCACCATCTCTTTTTTTTTTTAAGTTTATTTTATTTTTTCACATTGAGAAAGATAATGAGAAAGAGAAAGAAGCCAGAGCAGCATCAGTGCAGTGTTGGTACATGCAGCGCCAAGGATTGAACTGGGGACCTCGGGCATGTCAGTCCAGTACTTTGCAGCTACTGAGAGTTCACCATTTCCAAAGGTTGTAAACCATGCTCCCCCTCACCGTCATCCCCCAAAAAGTTAATAGCCGATGACCAATCACTTCCTTTGTTGTTGACACATGATAGGTGCCTAATAAATACCTGTTGACTCGGGAGTCTGGTGGTAGCGCAGCGGGTTACGCGCAGGTGGCGCAAAGCACAAGGACCATTGTAAGGATCCTGGTTCGAGCCCCCGGCTCCCCACCTGCAGGGGAGTCGCTTCACAGGCGGTGAAGCAGGTCTGCAGGTGTCTATCTTTCTCTCCCTCTCTCTGTCTTCCCCTCCTCTCTCCATTTCTCTCTGTCCTATCCAGCAATGACATCAATCATAGCTACAACAATAAAAAAAGGGGGACAACAAAAGGGAATACATAAATAATTATTTAAAAAATACCTGTTGACTTTATTAACTGGTACACAATTAAGAACCACTCTAACTTCAGTGAAGCAGAAGTAGGGTATGAAATGACAAATGGGGTCCTCAAATTCATCACATTTTTCTTTTTAAAATTTTTTATTTTCAGGGGCTGGGAGGTGGCGCACCTGGTTGAGTGCTCACATTACAGTGCACAAGGACCCGGGTTCAAGCCCCCAGTCCCCACCTGCAGGGGGAAAGCTTCACGAGTGGTGAAGCAGGGCTGCAGGTGTCTCTGTCTCTATCCCTCTCTATCTCCCCTTCCCTCTTAATTTCTCATTGTCTCTATCCAATAATAAATAAATAAATATATACTTTAAATTTTTTATTATCTTGATTGATTTATTTATTGGATAGAGACAGCCAGAAATCAAGAGGGAAGGGGGTGATAAAGAGAGACAGAGAGGGAGTTGGGCGGTAGCGCAGCGAGTTAAGCACAGGTGGCGCGAAGCACAAGGACCGGCCTAAGGATCCCGGTTCGAGCCCCCGGCTCCCCACCTGCAGGGGAGTCACTTCACAAGTGGTGAAGCAGGTCTGCAGGTGTCTATCTTTCTCTCCCCCTTCTGTCTCCCCTCCTCTCTCGATTTCTCTCTGTCCTAGCCAACAACAGCAACAACAATAACAATAACCACAACAATGATAAACCAACAAGGGCAACAAAAGGGGGGGGGGAAATGGTCTCCAGGAGCAGTGGATTCGTGGTGCAGGCACTGAGGCCCGGCAATAATTCTGGAGACAGAGAGAGAGAGAGAGAGAGAGAGAGAGAGACCTCCAACACTGCTTCACCACTCAAAAAGCTTTCCCCTTATAGGTGGGGACTGGAGGCTCAAACCCAGGTCCATGTGCATTCTAACATGTGCGCTCTAAACAGTGCACCACCACCCAGCCCCAGATTTTTATTTTCATGCCCCAAATTCCTTATCCTTTACCCAGGACTTCTCCATCAAACACCCCCTCTGTCACATACCTTGGAAACTTAACAGCAAAGTAAGCCAGAGACACAAGCGAAGGATTGAAGGGGTGTGGAGACTGATGACACTGCTAAGAATGCTTCCTGCTGCAGCAGAAGGAAGCAGTTATTAAATACAAACCCAACTTTTGGATTCAAATCAATCTGTATTAAGCAGATCAAAAAAATTTTTTTTTTTTTACATTTTACAGGTTTCCGCTGAGCAAACGTCTCATGAATTTATTAGTATAATTTGGTAGCAGCACTTCAAAGGCAAATACATTCCTTCAAAGTAAAAAGCAAATATGGAAGTGGTCTGGAAGGTGGCACAGTGGATGTAGCACTGGGCTCTCAAGCATGAGGTCCTGAGTTTGAGCCCCAGCAGCACATGTACCAGAGTGATGTCTGGTTCTTTCTCTCTCTTTTCCTATCTTTCTCATGAATAAATAAATCTTTTTTAAAAATATAGAAAATACTGGAGCTATTTGAAAAGTATATTAAAAATAAGTAAATAAAAGAGCCTGGAGCCAAGAAGCTTCTTCTTCTTTTTTTTTTTCCTCCAGGGTTATTGCTGGGCTCGGTGCCTGCACCATGAATCCACCGCTCCTGGAGGCCATTTCCCCCCCCTTTTGTTGCCCTTGTTGTTGTAGCCTCGTTGTGGTTATTATTATTGCCATTGTTGATGTTGTTCGTTGTTGGATAGGACAGAGAGAAATGGAGAGAGGAAGGGAAGACAGAGAGGGGGAGAGAAAGACAGACACCTGCAGACCTGCTTCACCGCCTGTGCAGCGACGCCCCTGCAGGTGGGGAGTGGGGGTTCGAACCAGAATCTTTACGCCGGTCCTTGCGCTTTATGCCACGTATGCTTAACTCACTGTGCCACCGCCCGACCCCTCCAAGAAGCTTCTAAGGCACCCCTGCCCCAGGGCAAGCGCCCCACACAGCAGCTGAGCTGTTTCTGTCTGGCTGAGACTGGCTCTCCCCACTCAGCCAGCACATGTGCAAGGCTTCTGCCTGGCACAGTGACTGACATTCCCTGAAGCTGGGCAGCTGGGGACAGGCATCTTTGCTAATCCCATGCTCCTAGGTGGGCTGCCCCTTGGTTTTGTGGCACACTCCTTGAAGGTTCCTGCAATAGACCAGGTCTTTTTTCCCCTTGTGGAAGGATGCCAGCCCCACTCCTTAGCAAGCCCAGGGATGTGTAGGTGACCTGGGGGACTTGGATGGCTTCCCTCTACCTCGCCCAGTTGAAATTTGCTGATCCAGTTGATGTGTTTTGAGCCTCTGGCAGGTTCTGTGTTGGGTACCAGCGACACAGCAGTAAACAAGCCCCAGATTCTGCCCTTACCCCTTTCACAGACAACTGGAGTGGCAATTACAAGGACCTGGCGGTGGCACACCAGATTAAGTGCATATAGTATGAAACAAGAAATGAGGACCAGGACAAGGATCCCTGTTCAAGCCCCCAACTGGCCACCTGGTGGGAGGGGGGTCACTTCACAAGTGGTGAAGCAGGTCTGTAGGTGTCTATCTTTCTCCTCTCTGTCTCCCCTCCCCTCGAAATTTCTCTCTGTTCTATCCAACAACAGCAACAACAAAAAAAATTAACAGGGCAGGGGAGATAGCATAATGGTTATGCAAACAGACTTTTGTGTCTGTGGCTCCGACGTCCCAGGTTCAATCCCCCACAACACCATAAGCCACAGCTGAGCAGTGCTCTGGTCTTTATCTCTTTCTTGTTCTCTTTTTACCTCTCTTTCATTAAAAATAAAATATTTTGGGGGATCGGGTGGTAGCGCAGCGGGTTAAGTGCATGTGGCACAAAAGCTCAAGGACCGGCGTAAGGATCCTGGTTTGAGCCCCCGGCTCCCCATCTATAGGAGAGTCGCTTCACAGGCGGTAAAGCAGGTCTGCAGGTGTCTTTCTCTCCCCCTCTCTGTCTTCCCCTCCTCTCTCCATTTCTCTCTGTCCTATCCAACAATGACGAGATCAAAAACAACAACAATAATAACTACAACAATAAGAAAACAACAAGGGCAACAAAAGGGAATAAATAAATGAAAAAAAAAAAAAAGAAACATTCAAAAAAGAATAGCCTGGGGTGGTCAGTGAGATGATGCAGGAGATAAAGCATTATAGGCATGAGGTCCTGAGTTCAACCCCAGCCTATGTATGTTGCATATGTACCGCAGTGATGATCTGGTTCTCTTTCTCTCTCCTCCTATCTCTCTAATAAGGAAATAATAATAAAAAAAGAGTGGGCTGGGAAGTGGCTCCATGGTTAGAGCCTTGAACCAAAGAGCTCGAGGTCTCGAGTTTGATCCCCAGTGTCACGTGTGCCAGAGTGATACTCTGGTTCTCTCTTCCTCTCTCTTCTTGCTCATGTTAATTAATTAAAAAAATAATAAAGCTGGGAGGGCAGAAAGGAGCTTGATACTTCAGGAACGTCATATAAACTCAGCACCACTGGGGCTTGGGGTGGGGGTGCTGTGTCCTTTTCCTCTCTCTAATGCCACAGATGATGGATTTATGGAGCAATTCCTTCGTATAAGTCAGAGCCTGGCCGTCTTAGAGTCTATGTGCCAGTCCCAAGCCTTTCAGCTGCCCAGTGGAAATCAGTCAGTTGCCTTTACCATACAAATGTTTATTGTATATGCCTGAATAGGATGCTTGTAAAGGGGGTGAGAGGTCCAGACTGGGGGTGGGGAGGGCCTGAGGGGAGTATAGCCTCACAGCCCTGAATAGCACAAGGCTGCTTGTTTGGAAGCCAGAAGGCCAGCAGAACAGGGAAAACTCCAGGGATCCCTGTGGAGCCTCAGGAGGAAGGGCCCCCTGGGGGAAAGGGGAGCTGCTGCCAAAAACACTAGGAAGTTCTCTGTTTTTTTTTTTTAATTTTTTATTTAAGAAAGGATTAGTGAACAAAAGCATAAGGTAGGAGGGGTACAACTCCACACAATTCCCACCACCCAATCCCCATAATCCCCCCCTCCCATGGTAGCTTTCCCATTCTCTAGCCCTCTGGGAGCATGGACCCAGGGTCATTGAGGGTTGCTGAAGGTAGAAGGTCTGGCTTCTGTAATTGCTTCCCCACTGAACATGGACGTTGACTGGTCGGTCCATACTCCCAGTCTGCCTCTCTCTTTCCCTAGTAAGGTGTGTCTCTGGGGAAGCTGAGCTCCAGGACACATTGGTGGGGTCTTCAATCCAGGGAAGCCTAGCCAGCATCCAGGTGGCATCTGGAACCTGGTGATTGAAAAGAGAGTTAACATATGAGGCCAAACAATTTGTTGAGCAATCAAGAGGGGGAAATCAATTGTATGTCTCAAAGTTTCTCAAAAGACAAACCGAATCTTTTTAATATATAGGCTGTGTATTTGATACGCGGACTCTCTCAAAAGCCTAGACCAAGTAGATTAGAAGCATCCAATAGCACAGCTATATACAAGATACTGGGTACTGTACAGCAAACCATAACAAAGGGACTTTTCAAAGTTAACCCAATTAACAAATAAAGTGATGATAATATTAACTATCGATTGTCTTTTTGAACCCTAAGACAGCAGGAACCTCACATCTTTACTATAGAGCCCCTACTTCCCCCAGTCCTGGAACCCTTGGATAGGGCCCACTTTCCTGTATGCATCTCCCAATCCGAACCAAATAATATTGCATCCGCCGATCACAACCTAACCAAAGCAACGATTGCCACCTCAATATGCTTCACCTCAGACTGTATCCAGAGACTTCACGTGTGGAATGACAACCCTTCAACTTCATTACTCGGGTGAGACCTTTCCTTTTATAGTACACTCTAATTTCATCTCAGGTAGTTCACTTTCTAACAAAGTCCCATAACCTAGATATACACCAGTTTCTGTGAGAGAGAGCTTATGTGCACACGTATCCATAAACTACTGCAAAATATATACCTGAAAGCAGAAGTACACTAGAGTTTGCAGTGAGTACCTCCCTAACACTTCCTCTCCACTATTCCAAGCTTGGGATCCATGATTGCTCAACAAATTGTTTGGCTAGGAAGTTTTCTAATCATTCCTTCAGACAGTGGGAGCCCCCTCACGGTCAGGCCACAGAGGACAGGTTTCACAGGGAGGACATGCATGGTTCCCTGTGTGTGGAACTAAGCAAATAGTTCCAGGCCACGGAGGGACTCAATTATCCAGACAAGTCTTGTATTCAGCGCTCCATGCCTGGGTTCAAACCCCACACTGCATAAAATGGCAAATGGTGCTCTGGTCTCTGTCAATAAAAATAAATACTTTGTTTGCAGTGCAAGGCAGGGCCTCCTGCATGATACTAGCTCTCCCTAGCCAACCTTTTCATTCTTTTTATTTTGATTACGCTACTGCTGGCGCTATCTCCTAGACCCAAATTTTTTCCCTTTGCTAATCTGCATTTGGTCAATTTAAACATTTGGTTAATTAATTAATTTATTTATTTATTCCTTTTGTTGGCCTTGTTGTTTTGTTATTGTAGTTATTATTGATGTCATCGTTGTTGGATAGGACAGAGAGAAATGGAGAGAGGAGGGGAAGACAGAGAGGGGGAGAGAAAGACAGACACCTGCAGACCTGCTTCACCGCCTGTGAAGTGACTCCCCTGCAGGTGGGGAGCCGGGGGCTCGAACCGGGATCCTTCTGCTGGTCCTTGTGCTTAGCGCCACCTGTGCTTAACCCGCTGCGCTACCGCCCAACTCCCTAAATTTAATCATTTCTTTTTGGGGCCAGGTGGTGACACACCCGGTTAAGTACACACACTATAGTGTGCAAGAACCCAGGTTCAAGCCTCTGGTCCCCACTTGCAGGGGGAAAGCTTTACAAGTGATGAAGCAGGGCAGCAGGTGTCTCTCTGCGTCTCTCCCTCCCCTCTCAATTTCTCTCTGTCTTTATCCAATAATAAATAAAAGGAAAATATTTAAATAAATAAATAATTTTTTGTGCTCCGAGAGGTGGTGCAGTGGATAAAGCATTGGACTCTCAAGCATGAGGTCCTGAATTCAATCCCCAGCAGCACATGTACCAGAGTGATGTCTGGCTCTTTCTCTCTCCTCCTTCTCCTATCTTTCTCATAAATAATAAATAAATAAGATATTTAAATAATTTTTCTTCTTCTTCTCCTCCTCCTTTTCCTCTTCACTCCTCCTTTCCCTCCTCCTCCTCCTTCCTCTTCTTTAGTGACAGAAATTCAGGGGCCGGGCAGTAGCACAGCAGGTTAAGCGCACATGGTGTGAAGCACAAGGACCGGATAAGGATCCTGGTTTGAGCCACCGGCTCCCCACCTGCAGGGGGGTCACTTTAGAAGCGGCGAAGCAAGTCTGCAAGTATCTATCTTTCTCTCCCTTTCTCTGTATTCCCCTCCTCTCTAGATTTCTCCTTGTCCTGTCCAACAACAATAACAGTAACAACAATAACAGCAATAACGATGGAAAAGATAGCTGCCAGGGATAGTAGATTCATGGTGCAGGTACCGAGCCCCAGTGACAACCCTGGAGGCAAAAAAAAAAAAAAAAAAGAAAGAAAGGGGAGTTGAGCAGTAGCTCAGTGGGTTAAGCACACATGGCACAAAGTGCAAGCCCCGGCTCCCCACCTGCAGGGGAGTCGCTTCACAGGCAGTGAAGCAGGTCTGCAGGTGTCTATCTTTCTCTCCCCTTCTCTGTCTTCCCCTCCTCTCTCCATTTCTCTCTGTCCTATCCAATAACGACAACATCTAGGACAACAATAACTGCAACAATAAAACAACAAAGGCAACAAAAGGGAATGAATACATAAATCTAAAAAATTTTTTAAAAAGAAAAGAGAAATTGATAGGAAAGGGAGGGGTGGGAGGAGAGGGAGGAGGGGAGAAGAGAGAGACCTGCAGCACTGTTCCACTGCTTGTGAAGCTTCCCCTCCATAGGCGGGGCTAGAGCACGGTAACGTGATGTGTTAGGTGTGCCTATTCCTGAAGAATGTCTTTAAGTTCTGTTTGTTTGCTTGGTTTGGTTACCAGAGCACTGCTCACTCTGGCTTATGGGGATTCTGGGGATTGAAGCTGGGACCTTTGATGCCTCAAGCATGAAGGTCTTTTCGCACAGCCATTCTGCTATCTCCTCAACCCCAGTTCGATTCCTAGCCCCCAAACACTGAGTCTAGCAGGGAAACGTGTTTGTTTTTTTTTTCCCTATTCACAGAGTACAAACTGCTTCTAAAATGTATTTATTTATCTTCTGCCTCCAGAGTTATCGCTGGGGCTCAGTGCCAACATTACAAATCCACTGCTCCTGGAAGACTTTTTTTCCCCCAATTTTATTGGATAGGACAGAAAGCAATTGAGAGGGGAGAGGGAGATAGAGAGGGCGACAGAAAGACAGACACCTGCAGACCTGCTTCACTGCTCATAAAGCATCTGCAGATGGGGAGCCGCAGCTTGAACCTGGATCCTTGCTCGAGTCCTGCGCTTCATACTATGTGCACTTAACTGGGCGCACCACTACCCAGTCCCCCACTTCTAAAATCTACATGGAGGATTAGAGATATAGATCACAATGTGGGGCACCCAGGTTAGAGCCCCAGCACCACATGGGGAGCTGCTATGGCATGTGAGGAAGCACTGGTGCCTTGCTGTCTCTCCCCTTCTCTGTCTCTCCCACTGTATTGATTTGAATAAGAAAGGTGACTCAGAGTGACAAAACTGTGCATGCATGAGGCCCCATTTCACAAAAATAATTAATACAAAAAATAATACATGGAAACAGCAAGGTACTAGAATAACTGAAACAATTCTGAAAAACCAAACAAAAAACAGAAGAAAGTCAGAGGACTCACATTACTCTATAGGAAGTCTTGAAACTAGGTGATGTGACTCCTCCATTTACTATTTTTTTAAAATGGTTTTGGAACAATGTGGGGAGATGGTGGGAGGGCTCTAGGGAAGGGAAAAAGGGGCTAAGGAAGTAGCTCAACTGGTAGTGTGTGGGGCTCTTATTTCTGAAGCTCCTAGTTCAAATCCTGGAATTGCATTACCCAAGTGCTCTGGTCTTGGTCCTCCCTCCCCTTTCTCTCTCTCTGTCTAATATGGAATAAATAAAAATTCTAAAGATGAGTGAAATAGACTGACACATCGTGACCAGAGTCACCCCATTTTAGAAAAATCTATTTTATGTATTTAAAAAAATCTAATTATCACAGTTGTCATCTTTGAGTTGTATGATTATCAGAATTTTTTTTTTGTTAGATCTTCTTAAATGTCTGCAGTGTTTGACTTTTACACAATAAGCACCTATTATTTCTGAAAGTCGAATAAAACAGATTATTTTTAACTTTGAATGATGTTCATGAGAACAAAGCAGTGGGAGAGAATAGAAAATATATGTGGGTCTCTCCCCTGCCTGGCTCCTGTCACAAAGCTCTTAAAACCTTTATCATTTCCTAAACAGAAGGAAAACTAGGAGCATCTCTCGTGCTAATGTTTGTCTCTGACTCTGTTCCTGACAAGGGCTCCTAAAGGCCTTGTAAATTCTGATGTAAGAGTCCTGGGGTGGTCTGGGAGGTGGCGCAGTGGTAAAGCTTTGGACTCTCAAGCATGAGGTCCCGAGTTTGATCCCAGGCAGCACATGTGCCAGAGTGATGTCTGGTTCTTTCTCTCTCCTCCTGCCTTTCTCATAAATAAATAAGGTCTTCTTTTAAAAAAGGGGGGGTTGGGTGGTGGCACATCTGGTTGAACACACATGTGCAATGTGCAAGGACCCCGGTTCAAGCCTCCGGTCCCCACCTGCAGAGGGAAAGCTTTGCAAGTGGTAAAGCAGTGCTGCAGGTTCTCTCTCTCTCTCCCTCTCTCTCTCTCTTTCTCTCCCTCTCTATCATTCCCTTCCCTCTCAATTTCTGCCTGTCTCTATCAAGTCAGTAAATAAAGACAAAATAATAATAATAATAATAAGTCCTGGGAACATCTCTTGTTCTAGTGAGGTGACTCTGGATGGGCTACTGAATGGGGATCAGTCAGGAGAAAAACAAACTATATGCAGGTAGAGAGATGATATAACAGTTCTACAAAAGACTCACAAGCCAGAGGCTCTAAAGTCTCAGGTTCAATCCTCCACAACATCAGAAACCAGAGCTGAGCAGTGCTCTGGGAAAAAAAAAAAAAAAAGACAAGCTATGGGTAGAAGCTTGGTGTCTAAACCACAAACCCACCTCTCCCAGTGCTCATTCCCCCCCTTTTTTTCTTTCTATTTTATTGAATAAGATAGAGAAATTAAGAGGGGAGGGGAAAAGAGAGGGGAGAGAGAAAGACAAACACCTGCAGATCTGCTTCACTGCTTGTGAGGTGCCCACTCACACACCGGCAGGTGGGGAGTGAGGACTGGAACCTGGATCCTTGCACATGGTAATGTATGTGCTTAACCAGGTGCACCACTGCCCACCCCCTTGAAGTTTAAGATTTTTCTGGACTGGGGAGACAGCATAATGGTTATGTAAAGAGATTTTCATGCCTGAGGCACCAAAGGACTCAGGCTCAATCCCCAGCACCACCATATACCAGACCTTATCACTATTCTGGTTCTCCTTCTCTCATAATAAATAAATAAATAAATAAATAAATAAATAAATAAATCTTGGGGGCCAGGTGGTGGCGCACCTGGTTAAGCGTCCATACTACAATGCACAAAGTCCTGGGTTCAAGCCCCTGGTCAAGCAGGGCTGCAGTTGTCTCTCCCCATCTCTCTGCCTTTCTCCCTCCCCTCTCAATTTCTCTGTTTCTAATAATAAATAAATAAACATATTAAAAAAATAAATACATCTTTTGAAATAAATATAAACTTAGGGTCAGCAAGGTAGCTCACCTGCTTTACTGTGCACATGACCCAGTTTAAGCTTGACCACCACTACCTGGAGGGAAGCTTTGTTGCTATGGTCTGTCTCCTGATCTATCTAAAAAGAATGTCCACTTGATGATGACAATTTTTAATTAACTAAATTTAAACTAATAAAGCACAAATATGCATGGCCAAGGAGGTAACTGATCAAATTAAGTGCATGCTTTGCATACCAAAGGCCCTCAGGTTTGATCTCTGACACCAGAGTGGTGCTTAAGTTTCTCTCTTCTTTCTTTCTTTCTTTCTTTCTTTCTTTCTTTCTTTCTTTCTTTCTTTCTGTCTCTAGGGTTGTTGCTGGGCTTGGTGCCTGCACTACAAATCCATTGCTCCTGGAGGCCATTTTTCCCATTTTATTGGTTATAACAGATAAATTGAGAAAGTAAGGGAGATAAAGAGGGGTGGAGGTGGGGGTAGATAGCATAATGGTTATGCAAAGAGGCTTTCATGCCAGAAGCTCCAAAGTCCTGGGTTCAATTCCCCACACTGCTATAAGCCAGAGATAAGCAGTGCTCTGGGAGAGAGAGATAGAGAAAGAGAGGGAGGGAGAGAGAGAGAGTTATAGAAAGATAAAACACCTGCAGACCTGTTTCACCACTTATGAATCGAGGGGTGGGGCTCAAACTGGAATCCTTGCCCAGGTCCTTGGGCTTCAGACTATGTACTTATGCAGGTGTGCCGCTGCCCGGCCCCATGGTGCTTAAGTTTCTCTCTCTCATCATTAAGTAAATAAACTTTTAAAAATTACTTATTTTTTATTTTATTGGAGAGAGACAGAAAGAAATCAAGAGGGAAAAGAGAGCTAGGGAAGCAGAGAGAGAGAGAGAGAGAGAGAGAGAGACACCTGCAGCACCATGTCACTGCGTCACTGTTGGTGAAGCTTCTGTCCTTGCAGGTGAGGACCGCGAATTCAAGCCTGAGTTCTTGCACATGGTAATGTGTCTACGACTCAACCAGGCGCACCACTGCCTGGCCTCCACTTTTTTTTTAATATTTATTTTTATTTATTTATTCCCTTTTGTTGCCCTTGTTGTTTTATTGTTGTCGTCGTTGTTGGATAGGACAGAGAGAAATGGAGAGAGGAGGGGAAGACAGAGAGGAGGAGAGAAAGACAGACACCTGCAGACCTGCTTCACCGCCTGTGAAGCGACTCCCCTGCAGGTGGGGAGCCGGGGTTCGAACCGGGATCCTTATGCCGATCCTTGTGCTTTGCGCCACCTGCGCTTAACCCGCTGCGCTACTGCCCGACTCCCTGGCCTCCACTTTTTTTTTCTTTCTGCTGAGCTTTGTACTGCATGATTCTATCACTCCCGGCAGACTCCTCCTCCTCTTCTTCCTTCTCCTCATCCTCCTCCTCCTTCTCCTCTCCATCTTCCTTCTCCTCCATCTTCCTACCTCAGAGAACAGAAAGTGGAGAGAGCAGGAGAAAGAGAGAACAAAGAGGAAGCATGAGAACACAGCTCCGCTATTCACGGAAACTCCCTAGTGCAGGTCTTTCCGTGTGACACAGAGAGCTTCAGCTCCGGTCCTCAGACATGGTGAAGTGCGTGTTCAATCAGGTGAGCTATCTCCAGCCCCAACAAACAACTGTGTGTGCGTGTGTGCGTGTGCGTGTGTGTGTGTGTGTGTGTGTGTGTGTGTGTGTATGATTTATTTATTTACACCAGAGCACCACTCAGCTCTGGTTTATGGTGGTGTGGGGGATTGAACCTGGGACTTTGGAGCCTCAGCTGTGAGAGTCTCTTTGCACAACCATTATGCAATCTAACCCCACCTCCAATAAACAATTATTAAAAAGAAAAAAAATAAAGTCTGGATATGTGAGTCTAGAGGCAAGGCACAAACTCTCAGTGTTTACTCTTCAAGTGGCCAAAACACTTAGCAAGAGAATTTAAATGAAAAAGGCGTTTCTTGTGGGCAGGTGCCAACTAGTGTTCATCTCCTTTAAAAAAAAAAAAAAAAAAATATATATATATATATATATATATATATATATATATATATGTACACCTCTTATCCTATGGTTTTGTCAGTGTTTCCTTTTTATAAATAAAATAGTAACAAAAAAAAATAGGAGAAGGGGCCAGGCCATGGCACACTGGGTCAAGTGCATATGGTGCAAAGTGCAAGGATTCACACAAGGGTCCCGGTTTGAGCCCCAGTTTCCCACCTGCAGGATAGTTGCTTCATAGGCCATGAAGCAGGTCTATAGGTGTCTGTCTTTCTCCCCCTCTCTATCTTCCCTTCCTCTCTCAATTTCTCTCTGTCCTACCCAATAAAATGGAAAAAAATAGCCGCCAAGAGCAGTGGATTCATAGTGCTGGCACCAAGCCCCAGTGATAACCCTGGAGACAAAATAAATAAAATAAAAGATAAACCAGCGTCCCAGGTTCAATCCCCAGCACCACCGTAAACCAAAGCTGAGCAGTGCTTTGGTTAAAATAAATAAATGAATTAAATTAAAATTTAAAAAAATAGGAGAGAGAGAACCAGACATCACTCTGGTACGTGTGCTGCCAGGGACTGAACTCAGGACCTCATGCTTGAGAGGTCAAGGCTTTATCCACTGCACCACCCCCTACCACATGTGTTCATCTCTGTACCTAGCACCTAGCTCAGGGTCCAGGCCTTGGAGAAAACTCCGAGAATGTAGCTCGCTGAATAAGCACTACTTCTTCCATCTACACCTACTCCTCCTTCGGTGGTGATGTCATCCAGTCCTCTGGCTTTAAATGTCATCGGTAAGTTGATGACTCCTCAAATTATAGCCTTAGCCTGGCCTTCTTCCCAGAACTCATCTATCTAACTGCACATTTAGCTCCGCCACTTGGAATGTCTAATGGACATCTCATACTTAAGGTAGCCAAAACAACTTTTTAATTTTTTTATGTCGTCCAGCCTTCCTAATCTCTATCTATTCTCCTGTAGGTGACAGATCTTCTAGTCAAGCTGGACTCTCACTCACATCAGCATATCTGTCACTTTCACATCCAGAACTTGATCGCCTCTCATCTTACCCCTGCCTCTCCCCTCCTGGTTTAAACCAGCATCACAGACTGGGGAGACAGTGCTTATGTGGGAGACGGTGCTTATGCAAAAGAACTTCACACTTTAAATAAAAAAGAAAGAGAGAGAAATCACGCTTGAGGCCTCAGCATCCCAGGTTGTACCCTCTACCCTACCATAAGCCAAAGCTGAGCAGGACTCTGGTAAAACAAACATGCATCACCTTCACCTCCCTTCTGAATGGCTGCAGTCACCTCTCTGTCACCACTGGCTTCCCTCTGCTCTGTCCTCTGTCCTCAGAGAGACCTACCTCAAAACCTTGGCTGAAATCAAGATCCTGAACTGGGGAGGGAGCTCATGGGCCAGGATGTCTGTATTGCTATAGTCATGGGCGAGGTTCAAGCCCAGCTATGGGAACAGTGGAAGCTTCTATTCTGTGGTGACTCCCTGCTGTTTCTTTATTTCTACTAAATAAATAAATAAATGAAAAGTGGCCCAGAGTGGTGAAATTGAATATGCACGAGGCCCTGACTCCATGGGGAGGGAGGGACGGAGGGGAGCAACATCCTTCACCCCGTCACCCTGGCTTTCTACTTAATTTGTGTCCATTACACTTACCAGCATGTGACTTATTTATGCTTATGTTCTTTACTCTCTTACTAGAACATAAATTCCAGGAGGAAGGGACTTTGTTCCTTTGTGCATCCCAAGTAGATAAGTTTTATTTTTATATTTATTTATTTATTTTTACCAGAGCGCTATTCAGCTCTGGCTTATGGTGGTACGGGGGATTGAACCTGGGACTTTGGAGCCTCAGGCATGGGAGTCTGTTTCCATAACCATTATGCCATCTACCCTCCGCCCTGATAAGTTTTATTATTATGTGTGGATGTGCACATGTACACAGGGTTCCCTCAGTCAAGTAGGTATCTGGTTGCCAGCTGGGTGTCCTCTAATTCCATTCTGTTCTGTTCTGACACTATTTTTTAAAATTAATTAATTAATTAATTAATTAATTCCCTTTTGTTGCCCTTGTTTTATTGTTGGAGTTATTGTTGTCATCGTTATTGGATAGGACAGAGAGAAATGGAGAGAGAAGGGTAAGACAGAGAGGGAGAGAGAGACAGACACCTGCAGACCTGCTTCACCGCTTGTCAAGCAACTCCCCTGCAGGTGGGGAGCCCGGGGGCTTGAACCAGCATCCTTACACCAGTCCTTGTGCTTTGTGCCACCTGTGTTTACTCGCTGCGCTACCGCCCCACTCCCGACACTTTTTTAAAAAAATATATATATTTATTCCCCTTTGTTGCCCTTGTTGTTTTATTGTTGTTGTGGTTATTGTTGTTGTTGTTAGGACAGAGAGAAATGGAAAGAGGAGGGGAAGACAGAGAGGGGGAGAGAAAGACAGACACCTGCAGACCTGCTGCCTCACCTCTGAAGCGACTCCATAGGTGGGGAGCTGGGGGCTCCAACCGGGATCCTTACACCGGTCCTTGCACTTTTTGCCACATGCGCTTAACCCGCTGCACTACCACCTGACTTCCGACACTATTTTTTTTAATAGTTATTTATTCCCTTTTGCTGCCCTTGTTTTATTGTTGCAGTTATTATTGTTGGATAGGACAGAGAGAAATGGAGAGAGGAGGGGAAGACAGAGAGGGGGAGAGAAAGATAGACACCTGCAGACCTGCTTCACCGCCTGTGAAGCGACTCCCTTACAGGTGGAGAGCCGGGGGCTCAAACCCGGATCCTTATGCCGTTCTTGCGCTTTGCGCCACGTGTGTTTAACCCGCTGTGCTACCACCAGACTCTCCCTGTTCTGACAATATTTACTCAAAGATGGCATCAGATGTTACAGGTCCTGGAAGACTGTCTCCCCTTCCCTTGGACATCACATGCCCATCACAAAATGCTCAGGCTGTTACTTCTGATCCACTGAGTAAGCTCCGAGCTTCCACAAACCTCTCCTTGGATTGTTTGTTTGTTTATACCAGAGCACTGCTCAGCTCTGGTTTATGGTGGTGCTCAGGATTGAACCTGGGACCTCAGAGCTTTACACACAAAAGTCTCTTTCCAGACCCATTATGTTATCTCCCTAGTCCTGGATTCCATTTTTTAAATATATCTATATTTATCTATTTACTTTTATGGGGTGGACCTCTCTGACAGAATTGAGCTGGGGATCAAATCTGGGGCCTGAGCTATATAAATTCTGAACCCTACCACTGAAGTATTACCCTGATTCTCTTTGGGCTCCATGAATTTATTAGAGTGGCTCGGAGGACTCAGACATTTTACTTACAAGATTACTAGCTTATTATGAGAGACTATAACCCACAGTCCAATAGGTGGTACAGTGGGTAAGGCTCTGGACTCAGAAGTATGAGGTCCTGAGTTCAATCCCTGGCATCACATGTGCCAGAATGGTGCTTTGGTGTCATATTTCCCCTCCCCCACCCCCTCTCTCTTTAAGCAGAGCACTGCTCAGCTCTGGTTTATTGTGGGCTGGGGCACTGAACCTGGGGCTTTGCAGCCTCAGGCATAAGAGTCTCTTTGTAGAACCATTATGCTATCTACCCCCCTTTCTCCTTTTCTTTCACTGATGAATAAATAAATATTTTTTTCTTAATAAGAAGATATAAACCAAGGATTACCAGGTGGGGGGCCAGGTGGTGGTGCACCTGGTTGAGCGCACATGTTACAATGTGCAAGGGCCCAAGTTCAAGCCTCTGGTCCCCACCTGCAGGGGGAAAGCTTCACAAGTGCTGAAGCAGGAGTGCAGGTGTCTCCCTGTCTTTCTTCCTTTTTATCTACCCCATCCCTCTCAATTTATGGATGTCTCTATCCTATAAATAAATGAAGATAATTGGCAGTCGGGTGGTAGCGCAGCAGGTTAAGCGCATGTGGCAAGGATCCCTGTACTTCACAGGCGGTGAAGCGGGTCTGCAGGTGTCTATCTTTCTCTCCGCCTCTCTGTCTTCCCCTCCTCTCTCCATTTCTCTCTGTCCTGTCCAACAACAATGACATCAATAACAACAACAATAATAACTACTACAAGAATAAAAACAACAAGGGCAACAAATACATAAATAAATATTTAAAATAAATAAAGATAATTTTAAAAAATTAAAAAAAAAAGAATTACCAGGTGGAAGAGAGGCATACTTGAGACAAGGAGTAGGGAAAGGATATGGAATTCTAGGCCCTCGCCAAGCTGCCATACTCCCAGCACTGCCACATGCTCACCAACTGGAAGTCCTTTGTGGTTCTTATGGAGGTTTCACTCCACAGGCATGACTGATTACATCATCGGTCTTTGGTGCCTGGACTGTTTCTGGTCCCTCTCCCCTTCCTCAGAGATTAGGGCTAAAACTTTCAGTCACAGTTGATTCCACAGATGGATGCCACTTCCTTTCCCTTCCCTTCCCTTCCCTTCCCTTCCCTTCCCTTCCCTTCCCTTCCCTTCCCTTCCCTTCCCTTCCCTTCCCTTCCCTTCCCTTCCCTTCCCTTCCCTTCCCTCTCCTTTTCTCCCCTTTCCCTCCCTCCCTTGCTGCCTCCCTTCCTCCCTTCCGTCCTTCTTTTTTTTTTTTTATTTATGAGAAAGAGAGAAGAGATAGCTGTAGTAGCACTTTGTCATATGCAATACCAGGGACTGAACTCAGGACAACATGCTTAAGAGTCCAATGCCTTATCCACTGCATCACTTCACAGGCTGCTTCATCCTTTCCAAAAATCCCTTCATCAAAGAGCCAGTTTAGTACAGAGTGACTTGTGATCAGTAGCAAGACATCTGTTTCTATTATTATTATTATTATTATTATTATCATCACTGGGGCTTGGTGCAGGCATGACAAATCTATTGCTCCTAGCAGCCATTTTTTCCATTTAATTTGATAGAGCAATGAGAAATTGAGAGACGAGGGGGAAATAGAGAAAAGATAGACCCTGCAGACCTGCTTCACTGCTTGTAAAGCGTCTCTTCTGTAGGTGGGGAGCTGGGGGCTTGAACCGGGATCCTTGTGTGGGTTCTTGAGCTTCATACTATGTGCACTTAACTGGATGCACCATCACGCGGCCCCCAAGACACCTGTTTCTCCATTATGGTTCTGAAGTATTTTAGGAACTGAGAACAGTAGACCAAGTATTATAGTAAAAGATGCCCTTAGAGTTTACAGCTCAGGAAATAGGAGGAAGATACATATATGGGAGGAACATTTATTTTTTTTCTTTTTTAAAAATATTTATTTATTCCCTTTTGTTGCCCTTGTTGTTTTATTGTTGTTATTAATGTTATCGATGTTGGATAGGACAGAGAGGAATGGAGAGAGGAGGGGAAGACAGAAAGGGGGAGAAAAAGACAGACACCTGCAGACCTGCTTCACCGCCTGTGAAGGCCTGTGAAGTGACTCTCCTGCAGGTGAGGAGCCGGGGACTCGAACCGGGATTCTAACACAGGTCGTTGCGCTTTCACCACGTGCCCTTAACCCGCTGTGCTACCGCCCGACTCCCCGAATATTTATTTTCATTATCAGAAATCACAATATCAAGGAGTCGGCCAGTAACACAGTAGGTTAAGCGCACGTGGCGCAAAGCGCAAGGACCAGTGTTAGAATCCCGGTTCGAGCCCCTGGCTCCCCACCTGCAGGGGAGTCGCTTCACAAGTGGTGAAGCAGGTCTGCAGGTGTCTGTCTTTCTCTCCCCCTCTGTCTTCCCCTCCTCTCTCCATTTCTCTCTGTCATATCCAACATCGATAACATTAATAACAATAATAAAACAACAAGGGCAACAAAAGGGAATAAACAAATATTAAAAAAACAAAAAAAAATCACAATATCACAAACCCAGCTCCTGCTCATAAATGTCTGGCAGTCATGATGGAAGATTAGAACAAGTTCTGGAGGCCAGGCAGTCAGGTTATCTCTTGCTCAGTGACTAGGAATACAGATGCCAGAAGTCAGATACCAACTATATTTCTTTGTCTGGGACTCTTAGGGTAACTGAGATTTAACTTGAAAGCCATTTGACATGTAATCAGGGTGGCACTGAAGTCGCCTCTCAGCCCACGCTGGCGAGTATTCTAGAACTGCCAAAGATCCCATCTCTCACGCATAAGACAGCCAGTCTACCTGGGGGCCTTTACCTGGGATCAGAGACAACAGGGCCAGGGAGCTAGCGCCAGGAGTCGTGCACCAGCCTTTCAAGCCTGAAGTACCACAGGTCCCAGGTCCAATCCCTGGCACCACCGTAAACCAGAGCTCAGCATTTGTCTGACTCACCTCAAACATAAAATCATAAGGAGTCGGACAGTAGCACAGAGGGTTAAGCGCACGTGGCTCCAAGTGCAAGGACCAGTGTGAGGATATCCGGTTAGGCCCCCGGCTCCCCACCTGCAGGGGAGTCGCTTCACAGACAGTGAAACAGGTCTGCAGGTGTCTCTCCTTCTCTTCCCCTCCTCTCTCCATTTCTCTCTGTCCTATCTAACAACAATGACATCAATAACTACAACAACAATAAAAAAAACAAGGGCAACAAAAGGGAAAATAAATAAATATTTAAAATAAAAAATAAAATCATAGATAAATTACATAACCTGGTCAGGAGGAGTAGTTCGGCAGGTGGGGCACAAGCTGGCATGCCAGAAGCTCCTGGTTTGAGCCCCGATGTTGCACTTACCAGAGTGGTGCCTGGACTCTCACTCCCTCTCACTTCTCTCAGGAAACTCTATCTCATATGAAATGAAATAAATCTTAAAAAATTAAATAAAAGAACAGGGGCTGGGTGGTGTCACACCTGGTTGAGCACACATTACCTTGCTCAGAGATCCTGGTTCAAGCCCCTGGTCCCCACCTGCAGGGAAAACTTGATGAGTGGTGTAAAGAATGGGTTTCAGGTGTTTCTCCTTCTCACTCTCCCTCATCTCCTCCTCCCCTCTCAGTTTCTCTCTGTGTCCATCCAATAAATAAATAAAATATCCAACAACAACAGTAATAACAACAACAACGATAAACAATAAGGGCAACAAAAGGGAAAAAGTAGCCTCCAGGAGCAGTGGATTCATGGTGCAGAGCAATAACACTGGAAGCTAATTAATTAATTAATTTTTAAAATTTTATTTATTTATTCCCTTTTGGTGCCCTTCTTGTTTTATTGTTGTTATTGATGTCATCATTGTTGTTGGATAGGACGGAGAGAAATGGAGAGAAGAGGGGAAAAAGTGAGGGGGAGAGGAAGACAGACACCTGCAGACCTGCTTCATCGCCTGTGAAGCGACTCCCCTGCAGGTGGGGAGCTGTGGACTCCAACCGGGATCCTTACGCCAGTCCTTGCGCTTTGCGCCACGTGCGCTTAACCCGCTGAGCTACCGCCTGACTCCTTAATTAAAATATTTTTTAAAATCTGGCCCAAAATGTCAGCAGTGTTGAGTTTGGGACATCTTCAGTTAGGGCAATGTATATGTATATGTATATGTATATGTATATGTATATGTATATGTATATGTATTTTCCCTTTTGTTGCCCTTGTTGTTTTTTATTGTTATTGTAGTTATTATTATTGCTGTTATTGATGTTGTTGTTGGCTAGGACAGAGAGAAATGGAGAGAGGATGGGAAGACAGAGAGGGGGAGAGAAAGACAGACACCTGCAGACCTGCTTCACCGCCTGTGAAGAGACTCCCCTGCAGGTGGGGAGACAGGGGCTCGAACCGGGATCCTTATGCCGGTCCTTGCGCTTCGCACCATGTGCACTTAACCACTGCGCTACCGCCCAACTCCTCCATTTAGGGCAATATTACTGATACCTGACAGCTAGCATCCTTGCTTTTGTCCACATCCATGCCCCACAGTACACACTTTGTTAAAAAAATTTTATTTGGGGGTCAGGCGATAGCGGAGCAGGTTAAATGCATATGATGCGAAGTGAAAGGATCAGCATAAGGATCCCAGTTCGATCCCCTGGCTCCCACCTGCAGGGGGGGTCGCTTCATGGACAGTGAAGCAGGTCTGCAGGTGTCTGTCTTTCTCTCCCTCTCTCTGTCTCCCCATCTCTCTCGATTTCTCTCTGTCCTATCCAACAACAGCAATGACACAACAATAATAATGACAATAACAAGGACAACAAATTGGGAAAAATGGCCTCCAGGAGCAGTGGATTCGTAGTGCAGGTACCAAGCCCCAGCAATAACCCTGGAGGCAAAAAAAACCCTGAGAGAATGAAATAGATACACAGAGAGAAGGGCAGGAGCACTGCTCAGCCCTGGTTTATGGTGGGGCTGGGAATTGAACCTGAAACCTCAGAGCTTCAGGCATAAAAGTCTTTTGCAAGGGAGTCAGGTGGTAGCACAACAGGTTGGTGGCGCAAAGCACAAGGACCCATGTAAGGATCCTGGTTCGAACCTCCGGCTCCCCACCTGCAGGGGAGTCGCTTCACAGGCGGTGAAGCAGGTCTGCAGGTGTCTGTCTTTCTCTCCCCCTCTCTGTCTTGCCCTCCTCTCTCCATTTCTCTCTGTCCTAGCCAACAACAACGACATCATCAAAAATAATAACTACAACAATAAAATAACAATGGCAACAAAAGGGAATTAAAAACAAAATCTTCTGCAGAACCATTATATTGTCTCCCAAGTCACTATTTTTTAATTTTATTTTTATTATCTTTATTATTGCATAGTGACAGCCAGAAATTGAGAGGTGCAGGGGTGATAGGGAGGGAGAGAGACAAAGAGACCCTTGCAGTATTGATTCACCACTCACAAAGCTTTCTTTTTCTTTTTTTAAATTTCTTTTTATTTATTTATTTATTCCCTTTTGTTGCCCTTGTTTTCATTGTTGTAGTTATTATTGTTGTTGTTATTGATGTCGTCATTGTTGGATAGGACAGAGAGAAATGGAGAGAGGAGGGGAAGACAGAGGGGGAGAGAAAGACAGACACCTGCAGACCTGCTTCATTGCCTGTGAGGCGACTCCCCTGAAGGCGGGGAGACGGGGGCTTGAACTGGATCTTAACGCCAGTCCTTGTGCTTTGCGCCACCTGTGCTTAACCTGCTGTGCTACCGTCCGACTCCCTCGCAAAGCTTTCTGACAGCAGGTGGGGACTGGGGACTTGAACCTGGGTTCTTGAGCACTGCAACATGTGCACTCAACCAGGTGTGCCACTGCCTACTACTTTATTTTTTAAGTATTTATTTTATTTGTTCCCTAGAAGAGAGAGATACAGATTGAGACTTTCACATGAAACAAGGTGGGGGGGGGGAATGGAAAGTCAGAGCACCACTCCTGTATGTGCAGTGTCAGGAATCAAACTGAGAACCTCAAGCATGTACGTCTGATGTTCAACTAACTATTCAAGATATTTCCCCAGCCTTATGTACCTACCTTAACACGCGTCACCTTGGCCTCCAAACTGTCCCTGAGAATCAAGGCCTGTGGCAAACACATTCTACAAACGAGGTAGAGCTACTCACTCACCCCGTGTGTCACACACCATTAAAGGGGCACTTGGGATGTCCATGCAGGTTGGCCCAAGCCTCAAAGTCTGTACTTTCTCTGCTCTGGGCCACTCTGCCCACGATTGGGAGCTGAGGTGGTGTGTGGGGGAGGACTACTAGGCTTTTCTGGATGCACTCCATCCATCCATCCATCCATCCATCCACCCACCCATCCATCCATTTATCCATCCATCCATCCATCCATCCATCCATCCATCCATCTATCCATCCACCCACCCACCCATCCATACATACATACATACATTTCCCCTCCTCCATTCCTCCCTCCCCAGAACAGGAGGCAGGGCAGTGAGCCCTTGGAGCTGTTGACTCTGGCAGGCCTTGGCTTTTGGCCAGAGGGGAGACTTTCCCCACCTGCCTGTCTGGACTCACTCTCCCCGCACTGCAGTGCAGTACTTGGCTCCAAAGTTCAGTTCCCTGGCCAGTCCCCAGCTAGTGCCAGCTGTTCTCCACAGGGAGGAAGCTCCTGGATTCAGACAGAGGCCTTGCCTTTCTCTTACAGGATCCCTTCTCTCTGGACAAGTGGGTCCCTGAATCGACTTTGATTTGAGGTCCACAGAGTCACACCGCACACACTGATTTGGGTAAGGCAAAGCTGGAGCTGAAAGGTCAGTGATGAAGCTCAAGAAAGAACATTTTGAAAAGTTTGACGGCTGGACAGGGCTGGGTAGAGCACAGTCCTGGACCTGCGATCAAACTGGGAGCCTACACTCTACTCACTGAAGTATTTTTCAGGCCACTGCTTGGCATGGTTTTTGTCTGTTTGTTTAAGATTTCTTTATTAGTTAATTAGTGAGAAAGAAACAGAGGGAAGTGGGAGGGAGAGGAAACCAGAGCATCACATATGATGCTGGGACTCAAACTCAGGACCTCATACCTGAGAGTCCAACACACTATCCACTATGCCCCCTCCCAGGCTGCATGCTTGGCATTTATAAAAGGGCTGTTCTGGGGGTGAAGCGGTGGCACACCCAGTTGAGTGTCCATGTTATCAAGGCAGAGAAGCCCCTGGTCTGCCTGTGCAGAGAGGACGCTTCATGAGCAGAGAAGCAGGGTTTCAGTTGTCTCTTTCTCTCCCCTTCTCTAGCTCCCCCTCCTCTCTCAATTTTCATCTGTCCTATTAAAGAAAAGAAAAAACACAAAAACTAATGGCTACCAGGAGCCCTCATGCAGGCACTGAGCCCCAGTGACAACCCTGGTAGCATTAAAAAGAGGGGAGCTTTCCTGAGCTAGCAAAGTAGCTCACCTGGCCAGAGCCCTACTTCATCATGCAGGTTCAAACCTGGTCCCCACAACACGGGAGGAAGCTTTGGTACTCTGTGGCAGAGTGAGAGTGAGAGAGAGAGAGACAGACAGACAGACAGAGACAGACACTGGAAAAGTCAGTCTGGAGAAGTAAAGCCCTGATGATGACAAAAAAAAAACAAATGGGATATTCAAGGGCTGAGAGATAGCTCACCTGGTAGAGCACACACTTTAATGTGTAAGGACCTAGGTTCAAGCCCCTGGTCATCATATAGGGGTACTATGAAAATGTCACGGGTTCAGGTTCTACTTGTGTTTTCTCCTCTGATCTTGTTTTTCCATCTCTGCCTGAGAGTGAGATCATCCCATATTCATCCTTCTGTTTCTGACTTATTTCACTTAACATGATTTCTTCAAGCTCCATCCAAGATGGGCTGAAAATGGCAAAATCACCATTTTTTTAAAATTAAGTTTTTATTTATTTATTTATTTTCCTTTTTGTTGCCCTTGTTGTTTAACATTGTTGTGGTTATTAATGTCATTGTTGTTGGATAGGACAGAGATAAATGGAGAGAGGAGGGGAAGACAGAGAGGAGGAGAGAAAGACAGACACCTGCAGACCTGCTTCACCGCTTGTGAAGCGACTCCCCTGCAGGTGGGGAGCCGGGGGCTCGAACTGGGATCCTTACGCAGGTCCTGGCGATTTGCGCCACGTGCGCTTAACCCGCTGCGCCACCACCCGACTCCCAAAATCACCATTTTTAAAAGAATATTTATTCCTTTTGGTTGCCCTTGTTGTTTATCATTGTTGTTGTTATTATTGCTGTTGTCATTGCTGTCGTTGTTGTTGGATAGGACAGAGAGAAATGGAGAGAGGAGGGGAAGACAGAGATGAGGAGAGAAAGAAAGACACCTGCAGACCTGCTTCACCGCTTGTGAAGCAACTCCCCTGCAGGTGGGGAGAAAGGGCTTGAACCGGGATCCTTATGCTGGTCCTTGTGCTTAACCTGCTGCGCTACCACCTGACTCCCGAAATCACTATTTTTAATAACTGGGTAGTATTCCATTGTGTATATATACCACAATTGCTCAGCCACTCATCTGTTGTGGGACACCTGGGTTGCTTCCAGGTTTTAGCTATTACAAATTGTGCTGCTATGAACATAGGTGTACACAGATCTTTTTGGATAGGTGGTTTGGGTTCCTTAGTCTATATCCCCAGGAGAGGAATTGCAGGATCATAAGCCAGGTCCATTTCTAGCCTTCTGAGAGTTCTCCAGACTGTTTTCCACAGTTTGGACCAATTTACATTCCCACAGCAGTGAAGGAAGATTTCTCTGTCCCCACAAACTCTCCAGCATTTGCTGCTGTTACCTTTTCTGATGTATGACATTCTCACAGGAGTGAAGTGGTATCTTTATTAGTTATCTTTATTTATTTTTAGTTGTCTTTATTTGCATTTCTCTGACAATCAAAGACTTGGAGCATTTTTTTCATGTGTTTCTCAGCCTTTTGGATCTCTTCTGTGATGAATATTCTGTCCATGTCCTCTCCTCATTTTTGAATGGGGTCATTTGTTTTCTTGTTGTTGAGTTTGGCAAGCTCTTTATATATTTTAGTTATTAAACTCTTGTCTGATGTATGGCATGTAAAGATCTTCTCCCACTCTGTGAAGGGTCTCTTTGTTTGGGAATTGGTTTCTTTTGCTGTGCAGAAGCTTTTTAATTTGATATAGTCCCATATGTTTATACTTGCCTTAGTCTTCTTTGTAATTGGATTTGTTTCATTGAAGATGTCTTTAAGATGTATGCAGAAAAGAGTTCTGCCAATATTTTCCTCTAAGTATCTGATAGTTTCTGGTCTAACATCCAGGTCCTTAATCCACTTGGAATTTACTTTTGTATTTGGTGAAATACAGTAGTTCTGTTTCATTCTTCTGCATGTTTCAAACCATTTTTTCCAACACCATTTGTTGAAGAGACTCTGCTTTCCCCTTTTAATAGTCTGGACATCTTTCTCAAAGATGAGATGTCCCTAGGTGTGTGAACGCACATGTGATAGTGCTCAGGGACCCACGTTCAGGCCCCCGATGCCCACCTGCAGGGGGAAAGTTTTATGACTGGCTCAGTAGGGCTGCCGGTGTCTCTCTGTCTCTTTTCCTTTATATCTCCGCCTACCCTCTCAATTTCTGGCATCTCTACCCAATAATAAATAAGGATAATAAAATATTTTTAAACTCTAAAAAAAACCAATGATAAATAAATGAAAAAAAATGCAGTGCTGTGACTCTTTGTCTCTCTTCCTCTCTATCTTCCCCTTCCCTCTCAATTTATGACTGTCTCTCTCAAGTAAATAAAGACAATAAGACTTTTTTTTTAATGCCTAAAAGTAACGCCAGGTTTTGGCACATCCCATTGAGTGCACATATTTCGTGTAAGAGGACCTAGGTCAAAGCATCTGCTTCCCACCTGCAAGCAGGAAGCCTCATGAACAGTGAAGCAGGGCTGCAGGTGTCTCTCATTTTCTCTCCATATCTCCTCCACACCTCTCGATTTCTATATGTCCTATCAAATAAAATAGAAGAAAAAAGTGGCCACCAGCAACAGTGAATTCACAATATAGGCAACAACCCGGCAATAACCATGGTGACAAACAAACAAACCAACAAACCAAACAAAACCAGAAAGGTTATGCTTTACTAAACAGCACTGTCTGAAGGTTTCTGAGGGTTAAACAAAGACCAAAATGTCAGGAGTGCTTCCTTTGGTATTTAGAGAAAATAGTGTGGAGGGTTAGTTGAGATGGGCAGTACAAATGCAGGAGATGCTAGCCTGTAGGTGTTAGGAAATCTTTTTTTTTTAAACAAAGGTTATTTGTTTATTTATTCCCTTTTGTTGTCCTTGATATCTTTTTATTGTTATAGTTACTATTGTTGTTGTCGTCGTTAGATAGGACAGAGAAAAATCAAGAGAGGAGGGGAAGAGAAAGATAGACACCTGCAGACCTGCTTCACTGCCTGTGAAGAGACTCCCCTGTAGGTGGGGACCTGGGGGCTCGAACCGGGATCCTTAGGCAGTCCTTGCACTTTGTGCCACCTGCACTTAACCCGCTGTGCTACCGCCCGACTCTTAAATTCATGAAGCAAAACTACCTATTAGAAATCCTTACCACTGGGAGTCAGGGGATAGTGCAGTAGGTTAAGTGCATGTGGTGCAAAGCATAAGGACCAGCATAAGGATCCTGGTTCGAGCCCCCGGCTCCCCACCTGCAGGGGAGTCGCTTCACAGGTGGTAAAGCAGGTCTACAGGTGTCTATCTTTCTCTCCCCCTCTGTTTTCCCCATCTCTCTCCATTTCTCTCTGTCCTATCTAACAACAACAACATCAATAACAACAACAATAATAACTACAACAATAAAACTACAAGGGTAACAAAAGGAAAATCAATATTAAAAAAATATCCTTACCGCCATCCCATTTCAAATGTTTCTTCCAAATTTTCAATAAGAAAAAGACACACTGTCACCTCAGCTAACTGTAGCTCAGTAATATGGAGTAAAGAAAATGGATTTTGGGGTCATCTGGATCTGGAATCTAGTCATTGATAGTGTGATCTCCTGAAAATTAATTTTTTGTGTGTGTGTGTGTGTGTACCTCCAGGGTTATTGCTGGGACTCTGCCTGCACTACAAATCCATTACTCCTGGAGGCTATTTTTTCCCATTGTGTTGCCCTTGTTGTTATTGTTGCCACTGGCATTGTTGGTGTTGGATAGGACAGAGAGAAATGGAGAGAAGAGGGGAAGACAGGAAAGGGGAGAAAGATAGACACCTGCAGACCTGCTTCACCGCCTGTGAAGTGACTCCCCTGCAGGTGAGGAGCTGGGGGTTCAAAATGGGATCCTTATGCTGGTCCTTGTGCTTTGTGCCATGTGTGCTTAACCCACCGTGCTGCCACCCAACCCCCTGAAAACTAATTATTATTATTATTTTTGCCTCCAGGGTTATTGCTGGGCCTCAGTGCCTGCACCATGAATCCACTGCTCCTGGAGGCCATTTTTCCCCCTTTTGTTGCCCTTGTTGCTGTAGCCTTGTTGTGGTTATTAATTGTTGTTCTTGATGTTGGATATGACAGAGAGAAATGGAGAGAGGAGGGGAAGACAGAGAAGGGGAGAGAAAGATAGACACCTGCAGACCTGCTTCACCGCCTGAGAAGCGACTTCCCTGCAATTGGGGAGCCTGGGGCTTGAACCGGGATCCTTACGCCGGTCCTTTCACTTGCACCACGTGCGCTTAACCTACTGCGCTACCGCTCAAACCCCAAAATTAATTTTCTACCCTGTAAAGTAGGTCTAGAAGACCTAGCATTGCTCATGCATGTTTAATGCAATCCATACGTGTGGCAGACACTGGACTGATGCTGAAGATGTAGCAGTGAACAAGAGAGGTGTTGTCAGGCAGACAACAGACAGACAAGCAAGGAAATACTCAAGCTAATCCCCCTGAAGGAATAAACCCACAGTCCAATGGAGGGAATGAACGTGTTAGAGAAAGCTAATCCCCCTGAAGGAATAAACTCACCAGTCCAATGGAGGGAATGAATGTGTTAGAGAGTGACTGAAGGGTGGTGGTGGAGGGCAGGGAGAGAGAGGCGCATTTGAACTGAACTGTATCTAAATGAGCAGACAGTTATGCCAAGCCAGAGACAGGAGGAGAGAGCTCCCAGGCACAGCTGCTGTGAGGAATCTGAATGGATGCAAAGCACTTGGCTGTCAGCAACCACTCAATCAACTTTCTCTCTTTCTTTGTTTCTTTTTATATTTACTTATTTTCCCCTTTGTTGCCCTTGTTTTATTGTTGTAGTTATGATGGCTGTTGTTACTGACACCGTTGTTGGATAGGACAGAGAGAAATGGAGAGGGGGAGAGAAAGACAGACACCTGCAACTTGCTTCACCACCTGTGAAGCGACTCCCCTGCAGGTGGGGAGCTGGGGGCTCGAACCGGGATCCTCACTCTGGCTCTTGCACTGTGCTACCGCTCGACCCCCTCAATCAACTTTCAACTCTGTTTACAGAGTTGATCAAGTCTCTACATATGTGTATATATTCCTATATATAATATCCCCAATATTCAGTAGATGCCACAGCTCTGAATCTTAAACCCACACCAAGTAGAAACACTAACCCAGTCTATTAGTGCCAATTTATTTTCCCTCCCTCCCTTCTCTCTCCCTTTCTTTCTTCCTTCTTCCCCTCCTCTCTCCTTCTACTTTTACCTGGATTACAATGGTGTTAGGGATTGAATCTGGGCCTCAGGCATGAAAGCCTTTTTGGGAGCCAGGTGGTGGCACACCTGGTTGAGTGCACATGTTACAATGTGCAAGGATCTGGGTTCAAGCCCCAGCCCCCACCTGCAGGGGGAAAGTTTTGCAAGCAGTGAAGCAGGGCTGCAGATGTCTCTCTGTCTCTCTCCTTATCTCACCCTTTCTTCTTGATTTCTGGCTGTCTCTATCCAATAAATAAAAGGAAACAAAAAAAACCCTTTTGGATAACTGTTGTGCTATCTCTCCAACAGACTGGCCAATTCAACTTCTCCTGTCAAACAACTCCTCAAACTCACAATACCACCACTAGGAAGCTGGAACTGGGAAAAGCTTTTCTTTATTTTGTCATCACAGGGCCTTCAGTGGTCGAGGGTGGCCATTTCAGTTAGGGCCAGCACTGAAGTTCCCCCAGTGCCAGCTAGCACCTGGGTCCTACACATGACAAAACGGGCAGGTGCTGGTCTGGGAAGTTTCTTTGAATGCATACTGCAGGCTACCATAAATGTTCCCACCCCTTTCTTGTTGGAATTGTATGCTTCTGTCTGATCAAAACTGTAACAGGGCTCTGGGCTGGTGAGAGTAGGTGGTCAATAGGAAAAATGAACTCTACACGTAAAGTTTCTGGTAACATCAACTTGGAGACTTTTTATTTATTTTAAAATATTTCCTTTATTTTATTTTTTTGCCTCCAGGGTTATCGTTGGGGCTTGGTGCCTGCACCAGGAATCCACTGCTCCTGGAGGCTATTTTTCCGCCTTTTGTTCCCTTTGTTGTTATCATTATTGTTGTTGGGCAGGACAGAGAAATGGAGAGAGGAGGGGAAGACAGAGAGGGGGAAAGACAGACCTGCTTCATGGTTTGTGAAGCGACCCCCTTGCAGGTCGGCAGCCAGGGGCTCGAACTGGGATCCTTATTATCTGTCCTTGCACTTCACACCATGTGCACTTAATCCTCTGGGCCACCACCCGGCGCCCTATTTTATTTTATTTGAAAATTTTTTTTTTGTATTTTTTAAAAATTTATTCCCTTTTGTTGCCCTTGTTTTATTGTTGTTGTTATTGATGTCGTCGTTGGATAGGACAGACAGAAATGGAGAGAGATGGGGAAGACAGAAAGGGGGAGAGAAAGACACCTGCAGATCTGCTTCACCACTTGTGAAGCGACTCCCCTGCAGCTGGGGAGCTGGGGCCTTGAACCAGGATCCTTGGGCTGGTCCTGGTGCTTTGCACCACATGCACTTAACCCACTGTGCCTGACTCCCTTATTTTTAAAATTTTATTTTGCCTCCTGCCTTTTTTGAAAGCCCAGTGCTCCATCTGCCCAGTACTCCCATCCCAACTTGCTGCTTTAAAAAATGCGGGGGGGGGGGTAAGGTGGTGCACCTGGTTGAGCGCATGTTACAATGCTCAGGGACTTGGGTTCAAGGCCCCCCTCCACACCCACCCCCACAGGAGGGAAGCTTCACAAGCGGTGAACCAGTAATGCAGGTGTCTTCTCTTTCTCCTCTTACCCTCTCGATTTCTGTCTCTATCCAATAAATAACATTTAAAAAAGCAAAATTCGGGAGTCCGGCGGTAGCGCAGTGGGTTAAGCACACATGGTGCAAATCACAAGGATTCCAGTTCAAGCCCCGGCTCCCCACCTGCAGGGGAGTCGCTTCACAAGCGGTGTCTATCTTTGTCTCCCCCTCTCTGCCTTCCTCTCCTCTCTCCATTTCTCTCTGTACTATCCAACAATGACATCAATAACAATAACTACAACCATAAAAAACAAGGGCAACAAAAGGGAAAATAAGCATAAAAAATTAAAAATAAAAAGCAAAATTCCATATATTTAAACATAATGTTTATTTGGGATCTTAGACTTACAAATCAGGGAGCAGAAATTGAAGCTATTAGCTTCAACTGTGCCCCCACTGTCTGTGACCTTTCAAGGGTTTCCAATAACTCATTCATGCAACTTTCAGAGACACGCATCACAGGCATTTAAGGTCGTTCAAAACCTGAATGTGAAGCTTGGGACAGTTCTATCAGCTGACAGTTATCAATAAGCTTCTTTGCGCACTTTCCATGTGCCACATCTCCTGAGAACTTCAAAGACATTCAATCTTTTCACTATGAAGTGGTTTCCTGTAGTCCTCCCTTTACAAAGAGGAAACTAGGTTCAAACAGCTGGTAAAGACTGTGCTGGGATTAAATTAAATCCAGTTCTGGACTCTGCTCCCCAGGCCCCTCAGGAACGTGTCTTTTTTTTTTTTTTTTTCCTCCAGGGTTATTGCTGGGGCTCGGTGCCTGCACCATGAATCCACTGCTCCTGGAGGCCATTCTCCACCCCCCCCCCTTTTTTGTTGTAGCCTTGTTGTGGTTATTGTTGTTGTCGTTTGTTGTTGGATAGGACAGAAAGAAATGGAGAGAGGAGGGGAAGACAGATGGGGGGAAGAGAACGACAGACACCCGCAGACCTGCATCACCACCTGTGAAGCGACTCCCCTGCAGGTGGGGAGCCCCGGGGTCTCGAACCGGGATCCTTAAAGCGCCTCCTGCGCTTAACCAGCTGCGCTACCGCCGGCCTGACCCCCAGGAACCCGAGTCTTTTAACCTCTTGGTGGTTAGTTTTCCCAGAGCGGGTGGAAATAACCTGCGAGCGAGGCCTTTCTTTCTATTTTATTAGGGCACCTCCGCCCTGGAGAGAAACCGCCAACCCAGAACCGCCGGCACAGGAAAGACGGGGCCTCCGAGGAGCCAGAAGCCGCCGCCCCCTGGGCGCGCCTGTCCCCCCGCCGCCCCCTCTCGGGGAGGTTTGCAAAACTCTTGTTGGGGGCGACCTCGCTCTTGGGGATAAAGCCCCCAGTTCCCGAGGCTCCCCCCAGCCCCCGTATTTCGGAGGAGCAATTCACAGGGTTTCGGGAGGCGCATGAGGAGCATCACGGCGCTGCAAAAAGAGGCTCCCAAAGTCCCAGGTTCAGTGCCCCACACCACCATGGGCCAGAGCTGAGCAGTGAGTGCTCTGGTGGAAATAAAATAAAATAAATAGAAGGAAATGTGGAGCTGTGGTTCATAAAGAACAACAGCGCGGCTTTGCAGCATGAGGCAGCAGAGCTCCAAGCCAAGCCCCCGGGCCCCGCTAGTGCGTCTGCACCGCTCGGGGCTCCGCGAAGCCGGCCCCGCTGCAGAGGGGCGGGAGGGGCACCCGAATTCCTGAAACCTTCTTCTAAGCGAACCCGCCCGGGAAAACCTCCGTAAACGTGGAGGAAGCCCCGTCCTGGGCTCCGGCAGACGCTACCCGCCGCCCCGCTAAGCCGCCGGGAGGTGCCCGCGACCCCGCCCAGGCTCCACCTCCCCAGTGTGAGTGCGCCAGGCCCCGCCGCGTGCAGCCTATTGCCCCGGCAACCGACGCTGAGAGCGGTGCATTGTGGTCTGCAACAAAATGCAGGAGAAAGATCCTGAGGGAACCATAGAGTCCACAGACCAATGGGAGAGTCCCGGGGCTTGCAGCGAGCCAATGGGGACGCGGGGCCGGGGGCGGGGCCGGGGAGCTGGGCGGGGCTTACGCACTAGGCGGCGGCGGCTGGCGTGGGGCTCCTCAGATGCGCCACGGCTTCGGTAGCGACGCGAGTGTTTGTCGGCCTTGAGCCTGGTCAGCCCCTCCTTCAGGAGACCGTTGCAGCCCCTGCCCCTCGGTGAGCGACTGGGCGGGAGGAGCGCCCCGGAACTCGGTTCCGTTCCCCGGCCCATCGGTCCGCGCGGCTCCGCTTCCTGAGAAGTGGGGTGGGGGTGGGGGGGGGCGTCGTCGCCAGGTGGAGCGGGGCGGGAGCGGCCCTCAGCTCAGACTCCCCACCTTCTCTCGGCGCCCCCTTCCCCCCACCCCTCCGCGCCGCCTCCAGGTAACCATGTGTGACCGGAAGGCCGTGATCAAAAACGCCGACATGTCTGAGGAGATGCAACAGGACTCGGTGGAGTGTGCTACTCAGGCGCTGGAGAAATACAACATAGAGAAGGACATTGCAGCCCACATCAAGAAGGTGAGCGGGGCCCGGTCGGGCGCGGGGCGGGAGAGTCACAGGTGAGGCCCGTGGGGGCGGGGGGGGGGCTCGCGGGGCAGCCCGCGGGTGGACGTTTCTAGAAAGATCCATGAGACGTGCGTTCCTCCTGGGAAGACCGGGTCCCCTCAGCGCTCCAAGTTCTATTTTTTTGTTGTTGTTGTTGTTAATCCCAGCTTTCCGGGGTGTGTGTGTGTGTGTGTGTGTGTGTGTCTGTCTGTGAGTGCGTGTGTGTGGAGGGGGGCAAGCGCCACCTAGCAACGGTTGCCAGGTTCGGGGAGCAGCGGTTCCCCCTTCTGCACGATTCCTGCGCGGAGGATCCATCTGGGGGCGGGGGGGGGGGTGCGTGGGTGTCTCCAGCCGGGCCCGAGGGAGATCCGGGGCGGGTGGGTGGCGGTGGTCGGGGGGCCTCGGTAAGTGACTAGAAAGCGGCGACTTGCGGTGGGAGAGGCGGAAGCTGGCAGCCCGCGCTGTGGGAGGGAGTGTTGGGGGTGGGGGGGACAGACTTCAGGTGCAACCGAACCTTTTTTTTTTTTTTTATGATTGTGTTTTGACAAGACGCAGCAGCAGCAGCAGCTGAGCGTGCTTCTAGCTTCTAGCTCGTTCGAATGCTTTTGCTTTTTTTTTTTTTTTTTTTTTTTTTTGGGGGGGGGTCTGTTTGTTTTCTTCTCCTCCCGTTAACCATGTGAAAAGATTTTCGGGATGTGTATATACAGGAGTAGCCAGATCTTGCATAACTCGTCAGCAAAAGGGTAAAAGATGGACTTCCGCACCTGTCTACTCACCTGGTGAAGAAGCGAGCACAGGGATTCAGGTTCCCAGGGCCCGTTCAGAAATAGGGGAAAGTTGTGCGATTTGCTGTACTTGGGAGCCAGGTGGTAGCGAGTGCCACCCGGCAAGGAGGGGGACCCAGCCCGCAAGAGAGCCAGAGCATCCCACGCGGTGCAGGGAGTCAAACTCGGGACATTTATGATAGCAGATCCTGCAGTTTACTAGTTTTTTCGTCCCGGCAGACGTTTGACGTTTTCATGGTAAGATTTGACCAGTTAAGTGTTCCTGGAGGTGGCGCAGTAGATAAAGCATTGACCTCTCAAGCGGGATGTCCTGAGTTCAATCCTTGGAAGTACATGTACCAGAGTGATGTCTGGTTCTTTATCTTCTTGAGTTTTAAAAAAAAAATCTTGGGGCTGGGTGGTGGTGAAGTGCACATGTTACAATGCACAAGGGCCCAGGTTCCGGACCCCCCAGTCCCCACCTGCAGGGGGGAAACTTTGCAAGTGGTGAAGCAGTGTTGCAGGTGTCTCTCTCCCCCCTACCGCCCCCTTCCTGCTTGATTTCTGGCTGTTTCTACCAAATGAATCTATTAAGATGATTAAGAAGAAAAGAGTCTCTATTTAAAAAAAAAAAAAATGTCCAGGAGGTAGTGCAGTGGCTAAGGCACTAGGCTCTCAAGCATGAGGTCCTGAGTTCAGTCCCAGGCAGCACATGTACCAGAGTGATGTCTGGTTCTTTCTCTCCTTTCTCATGAATAAATAAACTTTTTGAAAAAAACTATTTGCCCAGTTAGTTGCTAGATGTTCCTTCTATATTCTTTCAGGAACTGTGATTTGTGGAGATCCTGGGAGTTGGCACAGTGCATAGTGTTAGACTCTCAAGCATGAGGTCCTGAATTCTGTTCTTGGCATTGCATGTGCTAGTCATGCTCTGGTTCTTTCCTCTGTTTCTCAATTGTTTAAAAAAGAAAAAACAAATCCTTCCTTAGTGTGGGTGCTTACTGAGGCTTTGGCCATTTGTAAGTCTTGTTTTCATAAGATATGCAGGAGTTTTAAATGGAAGTTTTGGGCTAAATACATAACCACTTCTATTTTGGGGTGTTTGTAGGATATGTGCCATATGCAGCAGGCTAGTTCTGTTTGCACATAAGAACTTGATAAAATTAGAACTGTTGGTGCCACCTGCAGTCAGTGGATATTATAGAAGCTATGAAGGTGAAATTAGCATTATAACAGAGCACTGTCTTGAAGGCTGCCTGCCTTCTACCTCCCAGCCCCCATTCCCAGTTTATCTCAGACTGCAATTATGTTTGCAGCAATGCACTACGTAGGCGACTTGGAGCTGGGGCACATTTCTTTCTGTCTTTAGAACTTGCAGATCCTAATGTTTCCATCCCTACAGCCTCTGCTTGTCTAGGAGGCAAAGGCCGACCTCCAGTTTAGCACTAAAATGCCAGTGTTCTCTTTCTCTCTCTCTCTCACCCCCCAGGAATTTGACAAGAAGTACAACCCCACCTGGCACTGCATTGTGGGGAGGAACTTCGGTAGTTATGTGACACATGAAACTAAACACTTCATCTACTTCTACCTGGGCCAGGTGGCCATTCTTCTGTTCAAATCTGGTTAAAAGCATGGACTGTGCCACACACCCAGTGATCCATCCAAAAACAAGGACTGCAGCCTAAATTCCAAATACCAGAGACTGAAATCTTCAGCCTTGCCTAAGGGAACACCTCAACTTTGAACCTTTATTGTGTTGTTTTGTACAGGGGTTCTCTGTACTGATTTGTTGTGGTTATAAAACAATTAGCAAAACAGCGGACATCTGTATTTATTTTCTATTCCATTACCTCTCTGCTTCATGTTTTTCCTTCTCAAAATCCATTCCTTTAAAATAATAAATGTGTTGGAGAAGTGTGTGTGGTTACTATTTGTTCACATCTAGGGTTGAAGATGGCCTAGCAACTGACTGACTAGGTTAATGGGGCTGATTAGGTTCTATGAGATAGACTATCATATTCCATATTGAGTTTTTAATTCTCAGGCATTCTGCAGTGTTGTGCATGGAGAAATAATATTCGGAAGTGCATGGCAGAGTGTGTGTGTGTGTGTGTGTGTGCATATATATATATATATATATATATATATTTCTTGATCTGATAAATAGGATCTTTGATTGCTGCTTTTGTTAATAGGTTGCTGTTTAGTGTTCTGGGTCTTAGACCTCAGGTAATTTTGATGAATGTATAATACTATTTTACCTAAACTTTCTTTAGAGATAGCTGATAAAATTTAGGCTAATAAGAAATGCTCTGCTGGGTTTTACAGGCTCTCTCTTGCTGTGCACTGCTCCCACAATACACTGATCATTGAAGGTGGTGTTAAAAGGAAGCTTATGAGTGGTGGTTCCTCCCATGTGATTCTAATAAACTCTTTGCAGGACTCAGCCTTCAAGCCTGCTGTTGTGTGCTTTAAGTGCCTATGGACTGAAACCCCTTTAACAAATGGAACCTTTCTTAAAGGTCTCCAGTTATATCATTCTTAACTTTTTTTTCCAGGTATCAATTTTAGGAGGACTTGAATCTTGGGATAACTGCTCCATAGATTTGGTTTTTGTAGCACAGTTGAAACGGAAGCACCAGCTTAGGCACTTGCCCAGGAGATACTGACTTTCTCACTTTGCTGTGGGGCCTTTCAGTGTTACCAATACTTGGATCTGTGAGATGAATGAGGATCTCTGAGCAGGTTTTAGGTTGCTGGTTTATATACAGATAGATGAGGACTTGTAAGACTAGAATTAGGTTAGTAACCTTTACTGGATTGTGGTTTTAGGAGTCCCAGTGACTGGGGAAGGAAGATGAAGTGGCTGCAACTTTATCTTTTTAAATCACCGCCAGGGTTATCACGGGTTCTGCCCAATGCTATTCCCTGTGGCTTTTTTTTTTTTTTTTTTTTTAAGATTTATTCCTTTTTGTTGCCCTTGTTTTATTGTTGTAATTATTGTTGGATAGGACAGAGAAAAATGGAGAGAGATGGGGAGATGGGGAGAGAGACACCTGTAGACCAACTTCACCGCTTGTGAAGCGACTCCCCTGCAGGTGGGGAGCTGGGGGCTCACATTTTTTCTTTGATAGGACAGAAAAATTGAGTGGGGCAGAGAGAGAGACCTGCAGCACTGCTTCACCATTGTGGGGACGGACAGGTCTTGAAGCCTTGTCCTTGGGCATGGTAATGTGTGTTCTGGCAGATGTGCCACCAGCTAGTCCCTATCTATTCTTTAATGACCTGGCTATATTTCTATTCAAGTCCAATAGGAATAAGGCCTCCAAAGCTGTGTTACTCTTGCCTAGCTGTTTCCAAACTGTCTCCATCAGGCCCCTACAGTCTACAAACACTTGGGACTAATTTCATCAGGCCCATATTTGCTTCCAGCAAGTGAGAGCTTTTTTTTTTTTTTTTTTTTTTTTTTTTAAGATTTTAATGAGATAGGCGAGAAAGAGCCAGACTGGTTCACTCTGGTACATGTGCTGCCATGTACTGAACTCGGGACCTCATGCTTGAGAGTCTAGTGTCTTAGCCACTATGCCACTTCCTGGACCATGCTTGGACCAAGCTTTTGTTTCTCTTGAAATGAGATTTTCACTACTAGCATATTTTGTTATATTGTGCTTCATTTTACCAGCACTTCGTATGTAGATACTGCTCTTAGCCCTAATGGGAGGTTTGTAGCAGTTCTGCAAGGAGCAAGTTTTATTGATGCCATTATATATGAAAGCACGGCAGCATCACAGTGGCTGTTATGTGCGATGCTAGGGATTGGACTTGGGTTAGGTACAGGTGGCACAAAGCACAAGGACCAACAAATGTAAGGATCCCAGTTCGAGCCCCCAGTTCCCCACCTGCAGGGGGGTCGCTTCACTGGCAGAGTAGCAGGTCTGCAGGTGTCTTATCTTTCCCCGTCTTTCCCATCTCTTGATTTCTCTGTCCTATCGAACAACAATGACAGCAATAACAGTAATAATAATAACAATAAAGGGCAACAAAAGGGAAAAAATAGCCTCAGGAGCAGTGGATTCATAGTGCAGGCACTGAGCCCCAGCAGTAACCCTGGAGGCAAAAAGAAAAAAAAAAAAAATTACATCCATCCTCATAATGGCTTTATTTTAATATCAAACACTGGACTGTATCAAGGATCTAAAGTTCTTCCCCTGGGGGCAGTGTCTGTCGCAATGTGTGTGACCCAGGTTCAAATACTCATGGACGTACTATGGCACTGGGGGAAATTTTGGTGCTGTTGGTCTGAAGAAGGAAGTTTGTAGCAGAAGAACCCCAGTGATGACAAGAACAAATGTATTCTAACAAAGACGCTTTCTGTATGACATGAAAGTAGGAGTCTGCTGGTATGCTGCTTTCTTTCAACAAGGACTCGTTGAATTTTTCCTCATGATAGGTACTGAGGAAACAAATTGGCTTGGTAGAAGAGGCCTGAGTGAAAGTGACAGAAGCTGTTTATTCCGTTTACCTCCTTTAAGGTAGAAGAGCCAAAGAACGAGAAAATTACAGACCCATTTAGTGGTTCTATGCGTAATTCTAGTGATCAGTAAGCCCCTGACTTAGACGTTGGCATTTGACCCCAGACTTAGTCTTAGGCTGTAAGGTTGACCCAGCTACAGTTTGGAAGTTTTCAGGTTCAAAGCATCATTAGATTCAAATAACTGATCAGCTCTGATTTATGGTGGTGCAGATGGAGTTTAATCCCAGGGGAATTACCTGGGACTTCGGAGCCTCAGGCCTGAGAGTCTCTCTGCATAACCATTATGCTGTCTACTCCTGCCCGATTCAAATAACTCATTATTCAGAAAGCAGCACCACTAGAAGACCTACAAATATACTTTAAAAACCTGAGCTCTAGTTCTCTATGTACCTTAACTATGCACCGCACAGCCAAGAAAGATGAGCAAGACTGACGCAAAACCAGGACCAAACATTTCTGGGAGAAGGCAAGCTGCACTGAAATGACAGAAATTTGTTTCTCCCTCTTTGAGATTGGTCACAGCAGAACAAGCATCCGCATCTCCCTAAAAGGAGATGTTCTGCTGCTGGTCTCACTATCCTGCAGTCCCAGGCTTCTGACAGGATGTGACTGGTTCCCACTTTAGAACTGCAAAGGAGTTACAATTTGAAGCCAGAATGAATGGCCACGATTCCTGATGTTAGGCTTTCGTAAGTCACCTTCTGAAAGCCTGCATCTTCTATTATTTCTTTGAACTCCTCCTGAAACACAAAGATGCATCAGGGGTCACCTGGATTTCAACTTTAAGTCCTCTGTTGTAAGCTTATGAAGTTATGTACCTGAGGTGGAAACTGTCGGATACTCTCTACCAGGTACTGGTAGGACTTCCAGTCTCCTGCAATAACCTCTCCCAGGACAGGAATGACCTGGAAGCTATATAGATCATAAAGCCTAAACAGAAAGGCAAAAAGATTATGATTAGAGTATGCCTCAAATTTCTCAGATGAGAAGCAAGAAAGTCTGAGCCTGGTTTAGTAAACACAAATGCCTCTAGGCAGCATGTACCAGAAATAACTGATGTGGGCTAGGGACGAGATAAGAAGTGGTGAGGATGCGGTAACAGAGAGCTAGAATACATTATAAGTGGAAAAAGGAGGGGCCAGGTGGTGGTGCACCTGGTTGAGTGCACATGTTACAATGTGCAAGGACCCAGGTTCAAGTCCCCAGCCGCAGAGGGAAAGCTTTGTGAGTGGTGAAGCAGGGCTGCAGGTGTCTCTCTGTCTCTCTCCTTCTATATCACCCCTTCTTGGTTTCTCGCTGTCTCTACCCAATAAATAAAGGTAATAAAATAAAAATTAAAAAGTGGAGTGGTCCGGGAGGTGGCGCAGTGGATAAAACACTGGATTCTCATCCATGAGGTTGCGATTTCAATCCCTGGCTGCACATATACCAGAGTGATGGCTGGTTCTTTCTCTCCTCCTTTCTCATGAATAAATAAATTCTTTAAAAAAAAAAATGGAAAGGGGGCAGGTACTACCCGGCTCTGCTGAGTTATGGGAAGATGGGCCTACCCAGGGTTGTCATTTATCTGCTTTCTAAAGAGAAGCTGGGCATTCTACTGCTTTCCTTGTGGATTTTCTTGATTTTTAAATAGTAATACTTATGTCAATTTCTGAAAGTACCATGAGTCAAACAAAATGCTTATGTGAGCCGCTGGAGGCCCTCTGATTATTGTTTGAGACTTCTGGCTGAGGTATTATTCTAAACAGGCTGACCCAGACGCTGGGGCTCTGAACGCTTAGCTCACTGGCTCTTTTCCACCCATTTTGGAATGGGTAACTTTCGGCTAGATGATACCAATAAGACCAACCTGGATATAAGCGGATTGTTCACTCGACTGAACTCAAGACAGAGAAACCGCCCTCCTGGCTTCAGGACCCGATAGGCTTCCTGGAGTGCCTGAGGAAAACAAGGAACAGCAAAAGAGAAGACACTCCTCAGCAGAACTCACTGGGCTGCCTGAGGCCCAGGGCAGCTTCTGTGGGCACTGTGAAAGCCATGCGCAAACACAGATAGCCCGCAGTATCCTAAATGTATAAGCATTCTGCCCATGACGAGTTTACCTGAAACACTGAGCTGGTTCACACTGCTTCAGCCCCTTTAGAATTGCTTATCGAAATCACAAGGACACCCCCTTTGATCTGTAATTTTACTTTAAGGAAGCTAACAAATGTTTCTACTGTGGCAATGACATGGGTGTTTTTCTCACCGCAGCACTAGTGGAACACAACAGCTTAACCACTAGTGAGAGACTGGTTGGTTAGATTAGGGAAGAGCTACATATATGGGATCTACGCAGCTCTTTTAAAAAAGGAAAATCCAGGGGGGTCGGGTGGTAGCGCAGTGGGTTAAGCACACACAGTGTAAAGCACAAGGACCGGCGTAAGGATCCCGGTTCGAGCCCCCAGCTTCCCACCTGCAGGGAAGTTGCTTCACAGGCGGTGAAGCAGGTCTGCAGGTGTCTGTCTTTCTTTCCACCACTGTCTCTCCTCTCTCCATTTCTCTATCCTATCTAACAACAGTGACATCAGTGACAACAATAATAATAACCATAACACAGATAAAACAACAAAAGGTAAAAAGAATAGCCTCCAGGAGCAGTGGATTTGTAGTGCAGGCACCGAGCCCCAGCAATAACCCTGGAGGCAAAAAGAAAAAGGGAAATCCAGTGTTTCCCACATACTAACATAAAAAAATCTCCAATGTGTGTTTAAAGGGGAAAAAATAAGAAAGCAGTGAGCAGGGCCAGTGAAATAGCTGACTTGGCTGTGTGCGACCCAGGTTTGAGCCTGGCCCCACACACTGAAGGAAGTTTCAGTATTGTGGTTTTACTCTTCTTCTTTTTTTTTTTTTGCTTTTATTTATTTATTTAAATTTTTATAAAAAGGAAACACTGACTAAACCATAGGATAAGAGGGGTACAACCCCACATAATTCCGACCACTAGAACTCTGTATCCCATCCCCTCCCCTGATAGCTTTCCTATTCTTTATCCCTCTGGGAGTATGGACCCAGGGTCATTATGGGATGCAGAAGGTGGAAGAAGGCCTGGCTTCTGTAATTGCTTCCCTCTTTTTTCTTTTAAAGCAGAGTTTATGGTGGTACCAAAGATTCACCTGGGACTTTGGGGCCTCAGACAGAGTCTCCATACTGTGGTGTTTTTCACTCTCTGCCTCTCTTTTATTTAAAAAAGGAGGAGGGGGAGGAGGGAGAAGAATGGGGCTGGGCAGTCGCGTACTGGGTTAAATGCACTTAGTACAAAGCGCAAGGATCCCATGTGGGGGGGGGAGCAATGAACATAATATCTCATACTTAAAAAAATATTTATTCTCTTTTGTTGCCCTTGTTGCTTTACTGTTGTAGTTATTACTATTGTTGTTGATGGCATTGTTGTTGGATAGGACAGAGAGAAATGGAGAGAGGAGGGGAAGACAGAGAGAGGGAGAGAAAGACACCTGGAGACCTACTTCACCGCCTGTGAAGCGACTCCTCTGCAGGTGGGGAGCCGGGGGCTCGAACAGGGATCCTTACGCCGGTCCTTGTGCTTTACACCACATGCGCTTAACCCGCTGCGCTACAGCCCGACTCCCATATACTTTTTTTTTTTTTTGCCTCCATGGCTATCGCTGGGGCTCAGTGCCTGCACTACAAATCCACTGCTCCAAGAGTGTATTCTGGGAGTTGGGCTGTAGCGCAGCGGGTTAAGCGCAGGTGGCGCAAAGCACAAGGACCGGCATAAGGATCCCGGTTCGAACCCCGGCTCCCCACCTGCAGGGGAGTCGCTTCACAGGCGGTGAAGCAGGTCTGCAGGTGTCTGTCTGTCTCTCCTCCTCTCTGTCTTCCCCTCCTCTCTCCATTTCTCTCTGTCCTATCCAACAACGACAACAACAATAACTACAACAATAAAAAACAACAAGGGCAACAAAAGGGAGTAAATAAATAAAATATTTTTTTTAAAAAAAGAGTGTATTCTTTCCATTTTGTTGCCCTTGTTGTTTATCATTCTTGTTGTTATTGATGTCATTGTTGGATAGGACAGAGACAAATTGAGAGAGGAGTAGAGAAAGACACCTGCAGACCTACTTCACCACTTGTGAAGTGACCCCTCTCTTAGCTAGGGAGCCAGGGGCTCAAACCCAGATCCTTCTAACGGTCCTTGCGCTTCACTCCATGTGTGCTTAACCCGCTGTGCTACCACCTGGCCCCCTTCATATGCTATTATTTGTATAGGAGAATTAAAAGAGAGGCAAAAAAGGAGTCGGACAGTAGCACAGAGGGTTAAGCGCATGTGGCGCAAAGCGCAAGGACCGGCATAAGGATCCTGGTTCAAGCTCCCAGCTCTCCACTTGCAGGGGGGGTTGCTTTACAGGTGGTGAAGCAGGTCTGCAGGTGTCTGTCTTTCTCTCCCCCTCTCTGTCTTCCCCTCCTCTCTCCATTTCTCTTTCCTATTCAACAATGATGATCAACAACAACAATAATAACTACAACAATAAAAAACAAGGGCAACAAAAGGGAATAAATATATGAAAATAAAAAAATTTAAAAAAAAAGAGAGGCAACGAGACAGCATAATAGTTATGCAAACAGACTCTCATACTTGAAGTTCAAGCCCTTGTACCACCATCAGCCAGAGCTCAGCAATGCTCTGGTAAAAATAAATAAATAAATAAATAAATGCATAAGCAAAATAAAAATAAAATAGTGAAATGTATATGGAAACTCTAAGGGCCTAGGACAGAAAAAAACACTTAAAATTTTATGAGACTGACGTGCTGCCTACTGCGCTAAGGAGACAGCTCACTTAAAATTCTAAAAAGCAGGCCTGAACAGTGGCACACCTGGTAGAGCACACAGGCTGCAGTGTTCAAGGGTCCAGACTCAAGTCCCCAGTCTCCAACTCCAGGAGAAAGTTTCATGAGTGGTGAAGCAATACTGCAGATGTCTTTTTATCTCCCCCGCCCCTCTTGATTTCTCTATCCAAATAAATAAACTAAAAAGTATATATTTAACATGCACAAGTCATTTTTGGAAAGAGGCACAGGAAATTAGTGATTGTCTGAAGGGAGAGGAGACATATATTTGGGACACAAGGGTGAGAGAAAGACTTTCAATGATTTGGCTTTTTAAACTTTGAATCTATTCCAATTTTTCTTTCCTTTTTTTAACCAGAGCACTGCTTAGCTCTAGCTTAGGGTGGTGCAGGGGACAGAACCTGGGACTTTGGAGCCTCAGGCATGAAGAGTCTCTTTGCATCACCATTATACTCTCTACCCCTGCCCCCAATTTTTCATTAAAAAAAATATTGGCTATAGACAGTGGGATTGAGAAAGGGAAGATTGGGGAAGAAAGAGAGACACCTGCAGCACTGCTTCACTGTGCAGGGAAACTTTCACCCTGCAGGTGGGGTCCAGGGGCTTGAACCTGAGTCCGTGTGCACTACTATAACTTGCTCCCTGCTGCACACACCACAGCCTGGCCCCTGTGATCTAATTTTTAAATTAAAGTAAGTATTCAACTGGCTGTAAACGCAAGATAACTCATAAAAACCAAGCTAAAGTGCACTGTGAAGGCTGTTCTCAAAGCAGAAGGACTAAATAACTGGAGCCCGTTCACAGAAATAAACTAGGATCATCTCCAAATGCTACAGAAAGGATGTTCCAGTAAAATGAAGAGGTGCGGGCCAGGTGGTGGCGCACCTGGTTGAGCGCACATGCTGCAATGCGCAAGGACCCAGGTTCGAGCCCCCAGTCCCCACCTGCAGGAGGAAAGCTTTGCGAGTGGTGAAGCAGGGCTGCAGGTGTCTCTCTGTCTCTCTCCCTCTCTGTCTTTCCCTTCCACTCAATTTCTAACTGTCTCTACCCAATAAATAAATAAAGATAATACAATAAAATGAAGAGGTGCTACGTTACATTAAGAATTGAACATTCCTCTCCCCTTGTCTCCCCTCCCTCTCTCCATTTCTCTCTGTCCTATCCAACAATGACGACATCAATAACAACAACAATAACTATAACAATGAAAACAAGGGCAACAAAAGGGAAAATAAATAAATATTAAAAAAAAAAAAGAGTTGAACATTCTGGGGATTGGGCAGTGGGGCAGTGGTTTAAGAGCACATGGCGCAAAGCGCAAGGACTGACATAAAGATCCTGGTTTGAGCCCCGGCTCCCCACCTGCGGGGGGGAATCTCTTCACAAGCAGTGAAACAAGTCTGCAGGTGTCTATCTTTCTCTCCCCCTCTCTCAATTTCTCTCTGTCCTATCCAACAACAATGACAACAATAACAATCACAACGATAAAACAAGGGCAACAACAACAACAAAAAAAGGGGGAGTCCGGCAGTAGTGCAGCAGGTTAAAGTGCAAGGACCTGCATAAGGATCCCCACCTGTAGGGGGAGTCGCTTCAACAACAACAACAACACAACGCAATAGCATCAACAAGGGTCAACAAAAATGAGTCCGGGTGGAAATAGCCTCCAGGAGCAGTGGATTCCTAGTGCAGGCACTGAGCCCTGGCAATAACCCTGGTGGCAAAAAAAAAAAAAAAAAAAAAAAGAACAGTCCCTTCTCCCAGTAGAAGATAATCTTGCTGCCTCCTGACAAAATAATATATTAGTGCCTTTTTTGGTGCTGGCCTCAGCAATACCCCTGTTCTTATCAAAACTCATAGGGTCAGATAGTTGTTTTTTTACAAATGAGAGGATATAGTTGAAACACAATACAAGACTGTCTCTAAGAGGTAAACAAGAATGCAAGCAACAGAGGCTTCCATGGGAATCCGCTCTGCAGTGTTGTGTGTCTTTTTCCGCCTTGCAATCAGCATAATGAACAACTTAATGGCTTGAAATCCTTTAGTCTAAAATAGTCATGCTATTCAAGAAATGCTCTAGAGAGGACTCCACTTTTTGGTTTTTTTTTTTCCTCCAGGGTTTTTGCTGGGGCTCAGTGCCTGCATCATGAATCCACTGCTCCTGGAGGCCATTTTGTCCCCTTTTGTTTCCCTTGTTGTTGTGGTTATTATTATTGTTGCTGTTGGACAGGACAGAGAAATTGAGAGAGGAGGGGAAGTCTGAAAGGGGGAGAGAGAGAGATAGTCACCCGCAAACTTGCTTCACTGCCTGTGAAGCAACACCCCTGCAGGTGGGGAGCTAGGGGCTTGAACCAGGATCCTTATGCCAGTCCTTACGCTTCGCACCATGTGCAATGAACCCGTTGCACTACCGCCTGACCCCCAAGATAGAGGACTCCACTTTCCTTGCTCATTATGGAATTGCTGCAGGAGACTCCAGAGGCTCCCACAAGCTGAGGAGATAGCCATTCATACCTGATCAATGTGTGTGACATTCCGGATCCCAAAGGCAATTGTATAGATGTCAAACTTGTCGTCATCAAAGGGGAGTTCTTCAGCATCTCCCAACACCCAAGCAATTCCTGAAAGAGCAAAGCAGGTCTGTCTCAGGGTGGGTAGCTGACTCTGCCACACCCAGCACACTCACACGTGAAAGAAGGGTTGTAGGGAGCCCCTGAATTTGTAGTCGGCTGGAAACTTCACTTGGGGTTGGTTTCTGCAGGGGAGGCAGTCTTTTGGAACTGTGGGTGCTGGAGGAGAGACGGTACGTGGTTAGTGTACAGGTCCCACGCTAGACCTCTGGCTCCACAGGCAAGCAGTATTCTGGTCAGAAACAAACACTTCAACAAGGGCGTCAAAAATGGAAAAAAAATGGCCTCCAGGAGCAGTGGATTTGTAGTGCAGGCACCAAGCCCCAGCGATAACCCTGGAGGCAAAAATAAATAAATAAATAACGAAACGAAACTTGTGGTGGAATTTCACTGAGTAACTATTGAGTGGTTCTGTCAGAATCGGAGAGCTGTTCGGTGTTAGCCAAATACTCCACACGCACGGTAGCAGAAGCACACCCACCCTCCATTAGATTGCTGGCCGTATCTCCGGTGTCCTCTCTTCCTCAGGACTTGAAGTCGCTATCCTCCATCAAGTAGCAGAAATCCAGTAGGCCAGGCTCTTAGAATACAGCCTGATGCTTTCTTAGTTATGCTTATCCCAAGGCAGTTTATTTTGCTTCCAGGTTTATTGCTGGGGCTCGGTGCCTGCACTACGAATCCACTGCTTCCGGAGGCTATTTTTCCTATTTTTGTTGCCATTGTTGTTATTACTGTTGTTGTTGGATATGACAGAGAGAAATGGAGAGAGGAGGGGGAAGACAGAGAGGGGGAAAGAAAGACAGACACTTGCAGACCTGCTTCACCGCCTGTGAAGCGACTCCCCTGCAGGTGGGGAGCCGGGGGCTCGAACCGGGATCCTTACACCGGTCCTTGCACTTTGCGCCATGTGCGCTTACCCGCTGTGCTACTGCCCACCCCCCGATGCAGTTTTTATAGATATATTTATGAGAAAGTGGGGGAAGAGAACTGGAGTATCACTCTGGCACATGTGACGCTGGGGAATGAACTTGGGACTCCATGTTTGAGAGCTGTATGTTTTAGCAACTGTGCCACTTCTGAGGTGAAGCAGGTCTGCAGGTGTCTGTCTTTCTCTCCCCCTCTCTGTCTTCCCCTCCTCTTTCCATTTCTCTCTGTCCTACCCAACAGCAACAACATCAATAACAGCAACAACTACAACAATAAAACAAGGGCAGCAAAAGGGAATAAATAAATTAATATTAAAAAAGAGATACAGAATGTAAAAACTGGGCCAGGGAGACTGCCCTGGCATGTGTGAGAGACCTATGCCTATTTGGTCTATTGCCTAGGGCAGTATAAAGGGAAAAGAAGAAGAAGGCTCTGTAGAGGAGGATGACTTCTCAAAGCCAAAGAGCAGTATTTACCTCAAGGCCAAGCATACCCTCTGACCCAGCTACTGTGTTCTTAGAACGCTGAGGGCATCATCATCATCGATACTGCTTCTGAGCCCTTAGTGGTTGGGCCTATGCTGCCACTATACGTACACTTCCTTGTCACATCCTCATACCAGCTCCACAGGACAGCTGTTACTACCATCTTTATCTTTCAGGTGGGCACAGTTGATCATCAGAAAGGCCAAAACAGCTTGCCTAACGACAAGGATGCATGAGAAGTAAGGTATTTTCACTCCAGACTCTGATTTTACTAGCTATGGCATATGCTATATGGTACCTCCTGCTAGCAGGGGATCACTATTGTACTCATTTTGTAGGTTAAGGTCATTGAAATCTAGTGCCTTAAAACAGTTAACAGCTGACCAAGGTTATAAAGTCAGAAGAAATAATTTACAAATACAGGTCTCAGGGAGGGGTAGATAGCATAATGGTTATGCAAAGAGACTCTCATGCCTGAGGCTCCAAAGTCCCAGGTTCAATCCCACCGCACCACCATAAGCCAGAACTGAGCAGTGCTCTGGTAAAAACAAAAACAAAAATAAGGGTGTCAAAATGTGCTAAAAGTGAAAAAATTCAAGTAAAGTGGGAGTTGGGCGGTAGCGCAGCGGGTTAAGCGCAGGTGGCGCAAAGCACAAGGACCGGCATAAGGATCCCAGTTCCAGCTCCCGGCTCCCCACCTGCAGGGGAGTCGCTTCACAGGCGGTGAAGCAGGTCTGCAGGTGTCTTTCTCTCCCCCTCTCTGTCTTCCCCTCCTCTCTCCATTTTTCTCTGTCCTATCCAACAACGACGACATCATCAACAACAACAATAACTACAACAAGAAAACAAGGGCAACAAAAGGGAATAAATAAATATTTTTTTAAAATTCAAGTAAAGTGAAAGATCATTTGGTTATTGGTATGTAAATCATGAGACATCCATATGGGGGAATATAAAAAAGTATTTTAAGGAACTTTAATGGTGTGGAAAAGTCTCATGATACCATGTTGAATTAAAGCAGGATACTGAATTATATATACACGATGTTCTCAAATTTTATATATAAAAAAGGAAGGGATTAAGAGAACACAGAAAATACACTAAGGGCTGGCAAGATGGTTCACTTGGAATAATGTGCTGCTTCGCCATGTGCTCTGTTCAGGTTCAAGCCCAGCTCCATCACATTACACTAAGCGATACACTGTGCTCACTCTGTCTCTGGCTCTCGCTCGCTCTCTCTCAAAAACCAAAAGCAACAAACAAATAAAACACACCAAAAGGACAACTGCCCAGACATGGCACAGTGGCTAGAGCACTGAATTTAGAAGCATGAACTCTGAATTTCATCCCCAGCTTTGCAAATCAGACATAAAAGTGGCACATAGAAATACATGTTATTGGGCAGGGTGGGGGGCTGGGAGGGTAGGGGTATTAATGGTTATGCAAAGAGACTCTCATGTCTGAGGCTCCCAGGTCCCAGGCTCAATCCCCCACACCACCATAAGCCAGAGCTGAGTAGCGCTCTGAAAAAAAAGAACAGAAGAAGGAATGCATTTCATTTAAACTTTTACTAGAGGATTTCTAGGATTTAGTTTCAACCTTTTTTTTGCATGTTTCCCCACCCCCAAAGGCATTATTTTCTTCCCCTTTTATTGCCCTTGTTTATCGTTGCTGTTGTTATTATTATTGTCATTGCTGTCGTTGTTGGATAGGACAGAGAGAGATGGAGAGAGGAGGGGAAGACAGAGAGGGGGAGAGAAAGACAGACACCTGCAGACCTGCTTCACCGCCTGTGAAGCGACTCCCCTGCAGGTGGGGAGCCGGGGGCTCGAACCGGGATCCTTATACTGGTTATTGTGCTTTGCACCACCTGCGCTTAACCCGCTGCACCACAGCCCAGCGCCCCACCTCCAAGGCATTATTATTGGAGATTGATAACACCAGTAAGAAAGAAAATAAAACTCTACTTATAGCACTTAATAATTCCTGTGCAGGTGGGTTTGTCAGAGTAAAGAGGAAAGCTTGAAGGCAAAGCTATGCCATGGGAGAGATGATTCTAGAAGCGCAGCGTTACCTAGCATTCCTATCTTTGTTCTCCGTTCTTCCAGGCTGAGCACCCAGGGAGGAAACACATTTTCCAGTAGGAGTAAGGAGACATAGTGCCTTTGTCTAAGAACACCAACGACTGCCTGCCTTCTGATCAGTGTGGACGGCTAACAAAAGGGCTCTTCATCTTGGGGGCTAAGCAGACTGTGGTTCAGCAGCTCCTTCTGGGAGTGGGAGGAGAAGAGGGCAGATTTGAGCTAAAATAGCCAGGCACTCCTCTCCTCGTGGGGGAAGGCGGAGAGCAATGGTAATGACCTGAGGGACTTTGTTGTGTGTCACTGCCTCTCCCAGGAGCGGCGTGGGAAGAGGGCAGTGCGTGGCTGGGAGAAGTTGGATAAAACCAAACTGCAGCTGCTACCTGCTTCATCACTTTCCCTTGCAAAAATCAGGGGACAAAAATATTTATATGTTTGTTAAACACTTTCATTGGCTGGAGAGATAGCGTAATGATTCTGCAAAGACTTTCATACCTGAGGCTCTGGGGTTCCAGGTTTAATCTCCAACACCACCATAGTGGTGAATAGTGCTGAATAGTGCTCTGGTAGAACATATAGATGGGTAACAAAATACAACATTTTATCTCTTGAGGGCCAGGCGGTGGCACACCTCGTTAGGTGCACACATAATCATGCACAAGGACCCAGGTTTGAGTCCCCACTCCCCACTTACAGGGGGTACACTCCGCAAGTGGTGAAGCAAGTGTGCAGGTGTCTCTGTTTCTCTCTGTCTCCCATTCTGTCTTCCTCCCCTTCTACATTTCTCTCTGTCCTATCAAAAAAAAAGTTTAACTTCTTTTTAAGATTTTATCTATTGTGCTACGGAGACAGTATAATGGTTATGCAAAAAGACTCTCATGCCTGTGGCTCTGAAGTCCGAGGTTCAATCCCCAGCACCACCATAAGTCAGTGCTGAGCAGCTTTGGTGTCTCTCTCTCTCTACCTCTCATTAAAAAAAAAAAAAAATTAAAAAAGAAAAAAAAAAGATTTTACCTATTTATTGACATAAAAGTGAGAGGAGAGTGGACCACAGCATCACTCGGGCACATGAGATTTTGGGAATCAAACCCAGGACATCATACTTTCAAGCCCAAGACTTTTGCCACTGTGAAATCTCCCCAGCTGCCAAAATTTTAAATATTAAAACAAGTGCACCCACCGGCAGGGGGAAAGCTTCCCCAGTGGTGAAGCAGAGCTGCAGCTATTGCTTTCTCTCCCTTGCTGTCTCCTTCCTGCCTCACTATCTCTGTTTCTAGCCAATAAATAAGTAAAACAAAATTAAAAAGTGGAGCGCCAAATATCAGATTTACATTTAAAATCTTTTTTTAATTTTTATTTTATTTATTCCCTTTTTGTTGCCCTCGTTTTATTGTTTTAAGTTATTATTGTTGTTGTTATTGATGTCGTCGTCGTAGGACAGAAAGAAATAGAGACCCTGGACAGACAACCCCACCAATGTGTCCTGGAGCTCCGCTTCCCCAGAGCCCTGCCCCACTAGGGAAAGAGAGAGACAGGCTGGGAGTATGGATCCACCTGTCAATGCCCATGTTCAGCGGGGAAGCAATGACAGGAGCCAGACCTTCCACCGTCTGCATCCCACAATGACCTTGGGTCCATACTCCCAGAGGAATAAAGAATAGGAAAGCTATCAGGGGAGGGGGTGGGATACAGAGATCTGGTGGTGGGAATTGTGTGGAGTTGTACCCTTCTTATCCTATGGTTTAGTCAATGTTTCCTTTTTATAAATAAAAAATAAAAAATAAAAGAATTTGGTAAATATAGTAAATTATTCATAAATTATTCTAAAGCCAAAAATCTCATTTCAACTTGTTTTCTAGTTAATATAGCATAGCAGAAAGTGAATAGCTATTACAAGGAACTAAAAGTAAAAATGTTTCAGAGTTCATAAAAAAAAAAAAAAGAAATGGAGAAAGGAAGGGAAGACAGAGGGGGGAGGGAAAGACAGACACCTGCAGACCTGCTTCACCACCTGTGAATCGACTCCCCTGCAGGTGGGGAGCCGGGGGCTCAAATGGGGATCCTTACACCGGTCCTTGTGCTTGGTGCCACCTGCGCTTAACCCATTGCGCTACTGCCCGATTCCCTTAAAATTATATATATATATATATATTATAAGAATTATATATATATATATATATTATAAGAATTATATATATATATATATTATTGGATAGAGGCAGAAATTGAGAGGGAAGGAGGAGGTGGAGGTGCCTGCAGCTTTGCTTCACCATTTGTGAAGCTTTCTCCCTGTAGGGGCTGCAGGGGCTTGAACATAGTTCCTTGCACACTTTAATGTGTGCACGTCGCCAGCTGTGCCACGGCCTGACCCCTTCACATTTACATCTCTAAGCTAGGGCACTGTGTCCGTTTTGAGATTGTGGCGGATTCCTAGAGACATGCAGTTGCTGTGCATGTCAGCTGATTCTACAGTCCATCTTATTTTATTCACGTGTTTCTGTTGTGGAGAGAGATCACCCTGAGCACTGCTCTTGTCATCTTATGCAGTGATGGGGCTAGAACCCAGGGCGTGATGCACAGACGGCTGCTGGTCGAGCCACTTCGCGGCCCCGCCACCTTGTTTTAGAAACTTGTCAACACTTCCTGCGTGAGCGTGCCCCGCGCTTACCTGTCTTGTACCCCTGCGCGCAGGCTTTCTGTTTGCCCATCTTCAGCATCTCCTTGTTGATGTCACAAACCACGACGCGGCAACCACCCAAAGGGTCCGCTTCTTCATCCTGGTATTTTTTGGCAATTTCTTCCCAGGATAAATGTTGTTGGGTCCTTAAGTGCCTTTTCTGCTTTTCCCGATGCTGTGCCTGAACATGATTAAGGAACCGGAATGCAATGTCGCCTGTGGGAGGCCAACAGGAGGCAAGAGGCAAAACAAGTGAAGCTACAGTCTTCCCGGAATCGTAACGGAGCAGTAAAGGCGGCCAATTCACAGTGTATGAAAACTTATCTCAATAGTGACTTTTCAAAGCATTTTTTTAAAAAAGATTTTATTTATTTACTAATGAGGAAGATAGGCGGAGAGAAAGAAACAGCTATCACTCTGGTACATGTGCTGCCGGAGATTGAACTCAGGACCTCATGCTTGAGACTCTAGTGCTTTGCCCACTGCACCACCTCTGGGACCACGCCTTTTTTTTAAAAAAAGAATTATTTATTATTTAAATTTATTTAAAGAAATTAATTAGTTAATTAATTACTGAACCAATCAGCATAATTAAGGGCTTGTTCCAGGGATATTTGTGATGAGAGTGAAAGACCACTGTATTTGGAGCCCAAAGCATTTTGCTAGTGACCTAGTAGGCACTCAGTGACCAGTGTAAGAGAGGATGGATTTATTCGGGAGTAGGGCAGTAGCGCAGTGGGTTGAGCACACGTGGCGCAAAGCGCAGGGACCGGCGTAAAGATCCCGGTTCGAGCCCCCGGCTCCCCGCCTGCAGGGGAGTCGCTTCACAGGCAGTGAAGCAGGTCTGCAGGTGTCTGTCTTTCTCTCCCCGTCTCTGTCTTCCCCTCCTCTCTCCATTTCTCTCTGTCCTATCCAACAACGATGACATCAACAACAATAACAACTACAACAATAAAACAACAAGGGCAACAAAAGGGAATAGATAAATAAGTATTTTTTAAAGAATTATTTATTCATGAGGAAGAACCAGACATCACTCTGGCACATGCGCTGCTGGGGGCCGCCTCCCAGGCCGCCGCAGCGAATTTTAAACCAGTCGTCGGCCCGCCCGCTGGCTTCCGGTGCTTTCTCTCTCCTCTCTCCTTCCTTCTTCCCTCCTCTTTCTTTTCTGAAACTAGGGCTATCCCTGGGGCTTGGTGCCTGCATGACTCCACTGCTCCTCGAAGCCTGTTTACTTGTCATTTTCTTTTCATATGGAGGATGAGAGGCAGAATGAGAATGAGAGGCAGATCGAGCAGAGACTCTGCAGCCCCATTCCACACTCCCAGGTAGTGGCTGGGCTCAAACCCGGGTCCCTGGGCATGGACACCGTATGTTTCACTGGGTAAGCCAGTATTATTATTAAAAAAAAAAAAAAAATTTTTTTTTAAAGTATTGCTGGTGAGGAGGGTAGATAGCATAATGGTTATCCATCAGACTCTCATGCCTGAGGCTCCAAAGTCCCAGGTTCAATCCCCCGCACCACCATAAGCCAGAGCTGAACAGTGCTCTGGTTTAAAAAAAAAAAAAAAAAAGTATTGCTGGGGAGGGGGGCAAACCAGGCCAGAACCCAGCTCAGCTCTAGCATAAAGCGGCACCTGGGGTTGAGTCTGGAGTCCCAGGTGCCTCAGGCATGGAAATCTGCTGTTACACCAATAATGCTAATTTCCTGCCCCCTTCTCTTTTTTTAGTGTTACCATAAATGATGCAGTGAGGCTCCTCATGTAAATTCTTGTTGCTGTTTTGGTTTTCTCTTTCTTCTTTTTCCTCTTTCTTTCTTTATAAGACAGGAAGGTGGAGGGGTGGGCAGAGAAAGAAACCACAGTACCTTGGGGGCCAGGCAGTGGCCCACCTGATTAAGTGCACATGCTACTGTGTGCAAACACCTGGATTCAAGCCCCTGCTCCCCACCTGTAGGGGAGGACACTTCATGAGCAGTGAAGCAGGTCTGTAGGTCTCTCTCTCTCTCTCTCTCTCTCACTACCTCCCTTCCCCCTCCCCTCTCATATCTGTCCTATCCAATAAAATACATTATATATGACAAATTGCTCACTGGTAGCAGGGATTTGTATAGTGTCAGCACTGAGCCCCAGTGATAACACTGGTGGCAAAATAAAACAAAGCAAACAAAAACACCACAGCCCTGAAGCTTCCTTCAATGTGCTATGGGCTAGACTTGAGTCTGGGTAGCACATAGGCAATGCAGTGTCCTAGCCAAGTGAGATATATTGCTGGCCTTCTATTTATTATTATTATTTTTAAAGATTTTGTTTATTTATTAATGAGAAAGATAGGAAGGCAGACAGAAAGAATCAGGCATCACGCTGGCACATGTTCTGCCATATATGACCTCATGCTTGGAAGTCTAGTGCTTTATCCAATGCGCCACCTCCTGGATTACTCCTGGCCTTTTATTTTTTAATATATATTTAATATATCTACATTATATATATTAACCAGAGCACTGTTCAGCTCTTGCTTATGGTGGTGTGGGGGCTTGAACCTGGGACTTTGGAGCCTCAGGCATGAGAGTCTGTTGCATAACCATACATCTACCCATCATATATCTATCTACCTCCCTGGCCTTTTATTTTTAGACTGATTCTTAGAATTAGAATTGTTGGATCCCAGATTATATGCATTCTTTTTTAAAAATCTTTTCTTCTAAACTTTATTTATTTATTTATTATTGGATAGAGACAGAGAGAATTGAGGGGAAGGGGAGATAGTGGATGGAGAGAGACAGAGAGACACCTGCAACCCTGCCCACCACTTGTGAAGCTTTCCCCCTGCAGGTGGGGACCAGGGGCTTGAACCCGGGTCCTTGTGCGCTGTAGTGTGTGCATGTAACCAGGTGCGCCACCACCTGGCCCCGATTATATGCATTCTAAATTTTGATAAATCCTGCTAAGTAGCCCTTCACTGAGGTGGTGTCTTACTGCCCACTGAGCTTTCATTTAGGAAAAGGACCACATCAACAAACCCACACATAAACATGCTTCAAACATGGAAATTAATCCACTATACTGTATAAGCTAATCTACTGGGAGTAGACTGTCACATTTTATATTGTATTACACACTACTCTTATGTAAACTGACATCACATTAACCATGTAAAGACATCACCAATATGCATTTTAGAAACCCATGACATGGACTGGAGAGATAGCACAATGGTTATATAAAAAGCCTTTTATGTCTCGGGCACCAAAGGTCCCAGGTTCAATCCCCATGTCGACCATAAGCCAGAGCTGAGCAGTGCTCTGATAAAAAAATATAAGTATATATCAGGCCCAGGTTGTGGCACACCTGGTTATAGTGTTAAATGTTACAGTGCACAAGGACCTGGGTTCAAGCCCCCTGTACCCAGTGGCAGGCAGAAAGCTTTGTGAGTGGTGAAGCAGGGCTGCAGGTGTCTCTTCATCTCTCTCCTTTTCTATCTCCCCCTTACCTCTTGACTCCGGCTGTTTCTATCCGATAAATAAAGATAATAAAAAAAATTTAGGGAGTTGGGCGGTAGCGCAGTGGGTTAAGCACATGTGGCGTGAAGTGCAAGGACCGGTGTAAGGATCCTGGTTCGAGCCCCCGGCTCCCCACCTGCAGGGGAGTCACTTCACAGGCGGTGAAGCAGGTCTGCAGGTGTCTGTCTTTCTCTCCCCCTTTCTGTCTTCCCCTCCTCTCTCCATTTCTCTCTGTCCTATCTAACAATGATGACATCAGTAACAACAATAATAATAACTACAATAATAAAAAACAAGGGCAACAAAAGGCAAAATAAATTATTTATATATATATATATGTATGTATGTATGTCTTTTTGTGGTCTGGGAGGTGGCACAGTGGATAAGGCGCTGGACTCTCAAGCATGAGGTCCTGAGTTCAATCCCCGGCAGCACATATACCAGAGTAATGTCTGGTTCTTTCTTTCATTAATAAAAAAATAAATAAAATATTAAAAAGAAAACCTTAGCCATTTTTCTCCCCAAGTGCCTATGTGTGCCAAGTTACAAAGACCATGCTTAAAGAAGAGAGTCTTTGTTATATGATGTGAGATCACATCAGACAAGCAGAAAAGGCTGCAAGAAGTTTGTGTATTATGATAAAAGGCCTCCCTTGGGGGTTGGGTGGTGGCACAGTGGGTTAAGCGCATGTGGTGCAAAGTGCAAGGACCAGCGTAAGGATCCAGGTTCAAGCCCCGGGCTCCCCACCTGCAGGGGAGTCGCTGCACAGGCGGTGAAGCAGGTCTGGAGGTGTCTGTCTTTCTCTCCCCCTCTCTGTCTTCCCCTCCTCTCTCCATTTCTCTCTGTCCTAGCCAACAAGGAACAACATCAACAATGGCGATAATAATAACCACAACGAGGCTACAACAACAAGAGCAACAAAAGGGGGGGGGATGGCCTCCAGGAGCGGTGGATTCATGGTGCAGGCACCGAGCCCAGTAATAACCCTGGAGGAAAAAAACAAAAAGGGCCTCCTTCAAAGAGGGTAAGTTAGAGATGAGTCTGTCCCTCTGATGATGAGATATTGTGATCCAGGATGCCAGAAAAACTACAGGCCCAAAGGTGACCAATATTTTGTTAAAAAGGAAAAAAAAAAATTTTTTTCTTAGGAAAGTACTGATTGTCTTTTGAATTACTTGATTGTTTAAGTATTATTCTTTATTTATTTTAATGAGAGAAAGATAGAGACTGACCAGAGCATTGCTTAGCTCTGGCTTATAGTGGTTGGTCATGGGGACTCAACCTGAGACTTCAGAGCCTCAGACTTGGAAGTCGTTTGCATACTTATGCTATCTCCCCCCAAATAATTTTTTAAATATTTATTTATTCATGTTCCCTTTTTGTTGCCCTTGTTTTATTGTTGTAGTTGTTATTGTTGTTATTACTGACGTCATTGTTGGATAGGACAGAGAGAAATGGAGGGAGGAGGGGAAGACAGAGAGGGGGAAAGATAGATATCTGCAGGCCTGTTTCACTGCCTATGAAGTGACTCCCCTGCAGGTGGGGAGCCAGAGGCTTGAACCAGGATTTTATTTTATTTTTTCTTTTAAATATTTTATTTATTTTTAATGAGAAAGATAGGAAGAGAGAGAAAGAACCAGACATCACATGTGCTTCTGGGGATCATCGCCCAGGACCTCATGCTTGAGAGTCCAAAGCCTTATCACTGCACCACCTCCCAGACCGCAGACATTTTATTTATTAATGAGAACAAGAAAACCAGAGTATCACTCTGCCACATGTGATGCTGGCATTCAAATTCAGGACCTCATGCTTCAGAGACCAGTGCCACCCAGCACCTGTGCTGCCTGGGAATGTACTGCTTTTTTTTTTCTTTCAGTTACCATCGTCAGCCAAATGGTAGGTGAACTAGCTCATTCCAACAAGAGACACACATTTCTGTAAGAGGTGCTCAGTGGCACAGGAGGACACTGGACATTCATTATATTACCTGTGCCTCCGGCAACATCGAGCAGCTGGGTTCCAGGAAACGGGTGCATCTTCCACAGAAGCAAATCCTTCCAGATACGATGGATCCCAAGACTCATCATGTCGTTCATCACATCATACTTCTTGGCCACACTTTCAAACACCTGATAGACTGATAAGACAGAAACACAACACAATTGTGCAGTGAGCAAGTTTAACTTGGAAAAAGTGCTAAGTGCCTAAGTTTCCTTGCATTTGCAAAGTGAAACTGAGCTATAATGCCCCATGCCCAAATCTATACCTTAACATTACCTTTTTTTGAAAAATATTTATTTATTTATATATTCCTTTTGTTGCCCTTGTTGTTTTATTGTTGTAGTTATTATTGTTGTTGTTGATGATGATGTTGTCATTGTTGGACAGAACAGAGAGAAATGGAGAGAGGAGGGAAAGACAGAGGGGGAGAGAAAGATAGACACCTGCAGACCTGCTTCACCGCCTGTGAAGCGACTCCCCGGCAGGTGGGAGCCCCGGACTTGAACCAGGATCCTTATTCTGGTCCTCTTGCTTGGCGCCACATGCACTTAACCCGCTGCGCTACCGCCCGACTCTCAGTGTTACCTTTTTTAAAAAAGGCCAAATGATTTCACAAAGGGCCAAAAGATTGCTCACTTGGTCGAGCAAGTACCTTATCATGGATGAAACCCTGGGTTTGTACTCCAGCATCAAAGTGTTTTGCATAACCATGATACTGGCTCTCTAGCCAATGAATTGTATATATGATATCTGGAGGCAACTTATGACACTGAAAGGATAACATGTTAAAAGCTGATCAAAATTTTAAAAAGTAGGATGGCCATCTGTCAAGGCTCAGAGAACGTGCTCACACCCTAAAATAAATCATAAGATGGCAGCAAACACTGTTCCAGTTATGTTTGGTAAATTTTTATTTGTGTGCGCTAAGCACTGATGATAAAGATACGACCCACTGTTTTATTAGCTTTCTGGAGATTTAGCCCAGTGAAATAAATGTAAACTTAAATCCAGTGTTCAAAAGTTACCGTTGAGCTACCCATGTAGTAAGGTTGGAGCGAGCAGGTTGGGGCTCCCCACCTGCAGGGGAGTAGCTTCACAGGAGGTGAAGCAGGTCTGAAGGTGTCTTTCTCTCCTCTCTCCATTTCTCTCTGTCCTATCCAACAACAACATCAATAACAACAACAACAGTAATTACAACGATAAAACAACAAGGGCAACAAAAAGGGAATGAATAAATAAATAATATTTTAACAAAAAACCAGTTCTTTTTATTTCCCGTGCGTATGGCATTTTGCTGGGCACAAAAGAATCTGCTACACAATACCTAGTGTTTATTGAGCAATTACGAAGTGCCAGACTCTAAGGGAAAGGCTACCATTCTTTGTCCTTAGCAAATTTGGAAGCGCAGGCACAGAGAAGGTAGTTTTATTCCAGTCTCTGAAAAGCCGCCTATCCTTATAGAAAGACGTTGGCTAATTTAGAGCCGAGCTGGAGTAGGTGGTGTTGCCACCACTTATTAGCTTAGTTAAAATGGGGCAAATTTTTGCTTAACCTTTAACTCTGAATGTCTTCATATTTGACTTGGTGACAACAATCCTCACTACCGGGAAGCTGAATAGAGACAGAAATAGAGTCTGCACTGCGCCAGGCCCAACAGAAACTCTCACGGATAATTTCTGCATGTAAAAAGACGAGGCTCGGGGAGTCGGGCTGTAGCGCAGCGGGTTAAGCGCAGGTGGCACAGAGCACAAGGACCGGCGTAAGGATCCCGGTTCGAACCCCGGCTCCCCACCTGCAGGGGAGTCGCTGCACAGGCAGTGAAGCAGGTCTGCAGGTGTCTGTCTTTCTCTCCCCCTCTCTGTCTTCCCCTCCTCTCTCCATTTCTCTCTGTCCTATCCAACAACGAACAACATCAACAATGGCAATAATAATAACCACAACGAGGCTACAACAACAAGGGCAACAAAAAGGGGGGGGGGAATGGCCTCCAGGAGCGGTGGATTCATGGTGCAGGCACCCAGCCCAGCAATCACCCTGGAGGAAAAATAAATAAATAAATAAATAAATAAATAAATAAATAGAAAGAGGCGCTGTGGGGTCAGGACAGGGGGGCTGGTTGGCGGTCGGGACTGTCTACGCTCTGCCACTGGTGTCCACAGGACGCTAACCCCACATTTCGGCCCTTGGATCGTGCAGAAGAAGCGAGATCGCAGACGTCAGACCCATCCATCCAAACCGTGGCCCCTTCCACCTTTGCCTCCTTTCTCCTCCTCCGATACGGTCTCGAACCCGAAGTGCGTTTCCTTTGTCCGCTGCTCTTGGGACATGAACCGCACACCCAGTGGGTTCTCCCGCCAGGAGAAACGAAGTCCAGGGACCGTGCAGCAGCGCGGCGTCGGCGACCAGCAACGACCCCAATAGCGGCAGAGAGCGCAGCTCCTGGGGGCCGCCATCTTGGGATAGGCTGACAGCCGCCGAATGACGTCACGACGCAGCGCTGGGCGGCGGACGGTGGCCGGCCGGAGACCAAATTAGCCAAACGCGTCTGGAACCAGGGTCTCTGGGACCCGCGGGGTCTTTCGGTATTTTCCAAAAATATTTATGTCTTCTTTTGTTGCCTTTATTGTTGTAGTTATTATTGTTGTCATCGTTGTTGGATGGGACAGAGAGAAATAGAAAGAGGAGGAGAGAAAGACAGACACCTGCAGACCCGCTTCACTGCCTGTGAAACGGCCCCCTCACACACACACACACCCCCCAGGTGGGGAGCCGGGGGCTCGAACCGGGATCCTTATGATGGTCCTTCCGCTTTGTGCCACCTGCGCTTAACCCGCTGCGCTAGCGCCTGACTCCTTCCATCTTTTAGTCTTTCAGTGTGTGAAAGCCCTTCTCTGTTCTCAGAAATCAGAAAATCAGAATCTTGGGAGGAACAGTCACCACTCACTGGCCTTGTCTGTGATTTCTGTTTATTTATTTATTTTTAAATAATTTATTCACTGGGGCCAGGCTGTGGCACACTTGGCTAAGTGCACATCTTACAGTGCTCAAGGCCCTGGGTTCAAGCCCCTGGTCCCCACTTGCAGGGGGAAAACTTCACAAGTGGTGAAGAAGAGCTGCGGGTGCCTGTCTCCCTCTCTACCGCCCCCTCCCTTCTCAATTTGTCTCTATCTAATATAAGTAAGTAAGTAAATAAATAAATAAATAAAAATTTTAAAAAAGAAAAAACGTGTTAAAAATAATTTATTCCTGAGAATGGTAGGAGAAGAGGAAGAATCAGACATCACTCTGGTACATGTGTTGCTAAGGATTGAACTCGGAACCTCATGGCTGAGAATCCAATGCTTTATCCGCTAAGCCGCCTCCTGGACCACTGTTTTAACTTATTCTTAACTTTATTTTACTTATTGGATAGTAACAACCAGAAATCGAAAGGGAAGGGGGGGGGTGATAGAAAGGAAGAGAGAGGCAGAGAGACACCTGCAATCCTACTTCACCATTCACAAAACTTTCCCCCTGAAGTGGGTATAATAGGGGCTCAAACCCGGGTCCTTGTGTAACCTTGTATCCTGCGCTCAACCAGGTGCGCCACCACTCTCTCTGTGATTTCTGCAATAGGGTGAATAACAACGCACATGACACTGAGTAACTTGTTTTCTACTGCAAAAGGGGAAAACTGAAGTGTGAATTAGTCAAGTGGTGTTATAGGGTTTATCCTTCTGAATACCTGAGGGTTTGAATCAGCAAATCCAGAATGACTGGAGGAGTTTATCATTATTATTATTATTATTTTACCAGAGCACTGTTCAGCTCTGGCTAATGGTGGTGTAGGGGACTGAATCTGGAACTTCTTCTTTTTTTTTTTTTTACCAGAGCGCTGATCAGCTCAGGTTTATGGTGGTGCAGGGGATTGAACCTGGGACTTTGGAGCCTCAGGCATGGGAGTCTGTTTGTATAACCATTATGCTATCTACCTCTGCCCTTTTTTTTTTTTTAACATTATCTTTATTTATTAGATAATGATAGCTAGAAATTGAGAGGAAGGTGGAGAAGACATAAGTAGAACCTGAACTGGAATTGGTGTATTGCAGGAAAGTAAGAATCTGGGGTGTATGGGTGGGGAGAATACAGTTCCAAGAAGGGTGACAGAGAACCTAGCTGGGGTTGTATTGTTATATGGAAAACTGAGAAATGCTATGCATGTACAAACTATTGTATTTACTGTCGACTGTAAAGTATTAATTCCCCAATAAATAAATAAACAAGGGCAACAAAAGGCAAAAATAAATAAATATAAATGAATTTTTTAAAAAAAGAAATTCAGGCTAATTTTGAGAAACATGCTAAAGCACTTTGAAAACAAGCTGCAAGTGGTCTGGGAGGTGGTGCAGTGATAAAGCTTTGGACTCTCAAGCATGAGGTCCTAAATTCAATCCCCCACAGCACATGTACCAGAATGATGTCTGGTTCTTTCTCTCTTTCCTCCTATCTTTCTCATAAATAAATAAAATCTTTAACAAAAAAAAAAAAAGAAAGAATGAATGAAAGAAAAAAAAGCTAAAAAAGCAGCTCTTCAGTCTTTCCACTTTATGATCCTAAGAAATTCATAAATAGAGAGGAAAGTTCTGGTGTTCATTTAGCAAGTCAGACTCAATCAACACTCCCCCTCCACTTCCCTGTCACAGAGGTACATTGGTACATTTCTTTTCTTCTTTCTTTCCCTTTTTTTTTTTTTTTTAAACCAGAGCACTGCTCAACTCTGCTTATGTGGTGAGGGGGATTGAACCTGGGACTTTGGAGCCTAAAGCATGAGAATCTCTGCAGAACCATTATGCTACCTACCCCTGCCCCAGAGGTACATTTCTAGCTCCTGCCGGAGTAGCATGAGTGCTTTCCTTTATCACAAAAGTCTACCTGTCCTTCTGTAGACTAATTTACACAAAAGAGTAGTACCGAGGTGGTAAGTTTTGCTTGATTTTCTGTGTCCTTCCCGCTCTTGATCCTCTTTTGAATGTTTGTTTCCTCTAAATAATTTAATGCATTAATTTCTGTTATTATGTAACTACTGAATTTCTATTCCTCCTGCTAAGTTAGCAAACTATGGGTATCCTAATAGCTGAAAATTTTAATGTATTTTGACATCACTTTTGTTCAGCACAGTGCTTGGCCTATAATAGGTTTCTAACTAAGGTCAATCAGAGAAGATTTGTTCTTAAATCTTCAATATCAAACTGCTTAAATATCAAACTGCTGAAGCTACACTAGATTATAGCTAGTCTAAGCTTAATTTTATAGTTTCCCCTTCTTTGTTTCTTAAATCCCACCTATGAGTGTGATAATCTGGTATTCCTCTTCTTCCTTCTGGCATATTTAACAACATGATTCCTTCAGATTCTATTCAACATGTAGCAAAACAGAAGATTTCATCATTTCTTACAATGGAGTAGTACTTCATTATATACTATATTATATTATAATGTATTGTATTATATTATATTAACTTATTTTTATTTTTAAATCTTTATTTTATTTATTTATTCCCTTTTGTTGCTCTTGTTGTTTTATTGTTGTAGTTATTATTATTGTTGTTGTAGTTGTTGTTGGATAGGACAGAGAGAAATGGACAGAGGAGGGGAAGACAGAGAGGGGGAGAGAGACAGACACCTGCAGACCTGCTTCACCGCCTGTGAAGCGACTCCCCTGCAGGTGGGGAGCCGGGTTCGAACCGGGAACCTTATGCCGGTCCTTGAGCTTAGCGCCACGTGGGCTTAACCCGCTGCGCTACCGCCCGGCTCCCTATTAATGTATTTTTAATAATGTGTGTGTGAGAGAGACAAGAACACTGCTCAGCTTTGATTTATGGTGAGGCCTGGAGGCTGAAACTGGGACCTCAGAACCTCAGTCATGACAGTCTTTTGAGTAACCATCATAGTATCCCTTCAGCCCTGATGAGTAGTGTTTCATATGTGTACATATGCCACAACTTTTTTTTCTTTCCTTTTTAAAAATTTGTTTATAGGAGAGGTGGCAGGTAGCGCAGCGGGTTAAGCAGCGTACATGTCGCAAAGCGCAAGGACCGGAGTAAGGATCCCAGTTCAAGCCCCCGGCTCCCCACCTGCAGCGGAGTCGCTTCACAGGCGGTGAAGCAGGTCTGCAGGTGTCTGTCTTTCTCTCCCCCTCTCTGTCTTCCCCTCCTCTCTCCATTTCTCTCTGTCCTATCCTACAATGACGACATCAATAATAACTACAATAAAACAACAAGGGCAACGAAAGGGGATAAATAAATATTTTGAAAAAAGATTTGTTTATTGAGAGAGAATCAGAGCATCATTTTCACATGCAATGCTAGGAGTCAGATATCTTTCTCTATCTCTCATCTATATATCTATATCTATCTATATACCTGAACTATAAGTCCCATTTTTTTTTTCTTTTCTTTATTTATTTTCCCTTTTGTTGCCCTTGTTATTTTATTGTTGTAGTTATTATTGTTGTTGTTGTTGGAAGGACAGAGAGAAAGGGAGAGAGGAGGGGAAGACAGAGAGGGGGAGAGAAAGACAGACACCTGCAGACCTGCTTCACCGCCTGTGAAGCGACTCCCCTGTAGGTGGGGAGCCGGGGCTCGAACCCTTGCGCTTTGCGCCACGTGCGCTTAACCCGCTGCTCTACCGCCTGACTCCCTCTTTTTCTTTTTCTTTACCAGAGCACTGCACAGCTCAGGCTTATGGTGGTGTAGGGGACTGAACCTGGGGCCGGGGAGCCTCAGGCATGAAAGCCTGTTTGCATAACCATTATGCTGTCTCCCCTAAGCTTTTAAGATTTTATTTATTTCTGAGAAAGATAGGAGAGAAAAACAAGCAGACATCCCTCTGGCACATATGCAGCCGGGGATCCAACGGACGACCTCATGCTTGAGAGTCCAAAGCTTTACCACTGCGCCACCTCCCGGACCACAAGTCCCATGGTGCTATTAAGCGCTCAGCCTAGAGAGCAAAACAGACACTCCATAAGGACCCGGATGTGCGCATCAAACTACATTTCCCAGAATACCTCACGCTCCGGTCTCCACTATATATGGTCCATCCGGGTTCTTCGAGATGCTGTTTGGCGACTCGTCGCCATTCCGGGAGCAGCTCGGCCTCGGCCCCGGCCCAGAGGCGAGTTTCCTTCGCTGTGTCGGAGACGCCAGTCCCGACACCAAGCCAGCCAGCCCTCTCCGCTGCGCCGCGGCGGGAGAGCGTGTCCGGCCGGCCGGCGGGGCCCGCGCGCCTTCCCTCGCCTCCCCTGCCCCGCCGCCTCCGCCCCGCCAGGCCCGGCCCGGACCCCCGAGCCCCGGCCTCCACCTCCCTGTGGGTCACCGCCGCCGCTGGGCTCGTCAGCCCCGCCCGAAGCTTCTCCTCCCTGTTTCGAGAAGCCAAGGAAGGAAACAAGGAAAAATGTCGCCATGAAGGCCGAGAACCGCTGCCGCCGCCGCCGCCCCCCGCCGGCCCCGAACGCCATGAGCCTGGGTCCCCGCCGCGCCCGCCCCGCTCCGACCGCCGCCGCCGCCGAGGCCCCCGTTGATGCCGCAGAGCTCCCCCAGCGCCGCCGCCACCGCCTCCGACATGGACAAGAACAGCGGCCCCGGCAGCTCCTCCGCCTCCTCGGGCAGCAGCAAAGCGCAGCAGCCGCCCCGCTCCGCGTCGGCGGGGCCGGCCGGCGAGTCTAAACCCAAGAGCGGTGAGTGGGGCGGCGCGGGGCGGGGGCCTGGCCGGGGCGCTGCTTTCCGCGGGGGCTCGATCGCGGGGGCTCGATCGCGGGGGCTCGATCGCCGGGGCTCGATCGCGGGGGCTCGATCGCGGGGGCTCGATCGCGGGGGCTCGATCGCCGGGGCTCGATCGCGGGGGCTCGATCGCGGGGGCTCGATCGCGGGGCTGGATCGCGGGGCTCGATCGCCGGGGCTCGATCGCGGGGGCTCGATCGCGGGGCTCGATCGCCGGGGCTCGATCGCGGGGGCTCGATCGCGGGGCTGGATCGCGGGGCTCGATCGCTCTCTCGCTCGCACCGCGTCCCCCCCCAGCTCCTCGAGTCTCTGTGCGGCGGCGCTCACGACGCCCCGGAGAAGTAGGTGTCGCCCGGTGTTGGTTGGTTGGTTTGTTTTTGCAGACGGGGAGGCCGAGGTGCAGGACAAGGTAAGGCCGCCGCCACTCAGCAGCAGCCTGGAGACCTGCTTCGTCTGAGTCATCAGTCCCCGGCGCTGGAAGCCACCAAGTTGTCCCACCCTTGAGTGTTGAGCTGGCCCAGTGCCCCAGGTTGAAACAGGAGAGGGTGGGGCTCGGGGAATGTCAGGAACTCCGACCCTTTTATTTATATATATAGAAACTTTTAAAAAATAATTTATTTATTCCCTTTTTGTTGCCCTTATTGTTTCATTGTCGTAGTTATTATTGTTGTTGTTGATGATGTTGTTGGATAGGACAGAGAGAAATGGAGAGAGGAGGGGAAGACAGAGAGGGGGAGAGAAAGACAGACACCTGCAGACCTGCTTCACCGCCTGTGAAGCGACTCCCCTGCAGGTGGGGAGCCGGGGGCTCCAACCGGGATCCTTATGCCGGTCCCTGCGCTTTGCGCCACCTGCGCTTAACCCGCGCTACCGCCCGACTCCCTCAGCCTTATTTTTAATAACCTGCTTCCCCCACACCCTCCTGGATCTGTTTTTCCCGTTCAAGAGGACTCAGCCTTGGATGGATTTGTTCCATGCGGAGTCGAGGTTAAGAGCAAAGGCTCTACATTTGGTCTTTTTTTTTTTTTTTTTTTTAAATATTCCCTTTTGTTGCCCTTATTTTTTATTTTTATTTTATTTTTTTCCTTGCTTTATTGTAGTTATTATTGTTGTTATTGATGTCATTGTTGTTGGATAGGACAGAGAAATGGAGAGAGGAGGGGAAGACAGAGAGGGGGAGAGAAAGACAGACACCTGCAGACCTGCTTCACCGCCTGTGAAGCGACTCCCCTGCAGGTGGGGAGCCGGGGCTCGAACCGGGATCCACGTGCGCTTAACCCACTGTGCTACCTCTGACTCCTTTGGATTTGGTCTTTAAGTATTGACAGACCTTTGAGTGTCTGAATTCCCTTACCTGTAAAAGTGGAGATAATTAAAGTTAAGGAAGTTAATCTCGAAAGTAGATCATGAGCTTGGAACATCTCACCCCTACTGCAGCGAATACACATCTTGTCCCCAGTCTAAGGCGCAAGCCGTGGCCTCTCAGAGGGGAGGTTTTGTCATTTGGGTAGTCTTGCTTCTTGCTGTCAGACTGTCAGTCACGATGGTAGTGGATAGTATTTGTTGTACCATGCGCCACCTACTGGGCGAGGCTTTCACATCTGTTACCTGTTCAGCAAGGTGGGATTGTTCACATCCACAGAAGGAACTGGCTGATAGGCCAGAAGCTCAGGAGCTGACAGCCTGCTGTTGAAAATCCTCAGTCTGCAAAGCCTGTGCGCTAATCTCTGCCATTTAGTGCCCTTTGCGATAATGTTGGTGGCCAGTGGAAGATGTTTCCATGGGGAGTGGGAAGTGTGTAGCAGAGAAGGGAAAAACTTCTTAAAATTAATAGACTCACTTAAAATCAGACAGGAAACCCTGGGAGGCTGACTTGAGTTCACAGTCCACATGAGGTTACTTGCAGGGTCTAGGAGACTCGTGTACCTGCTGTGGCAGGGACTTGACAGACTGCTTGTGGAATTCAGATACAAACATGTTTCAGGGACTATGACAGGCGTTACCGCGGACTCTCCAGCCTTGGCAGATGGTATGTAGTATGCAGGCTAGTTTCGTACACGCCTGCCTTCACCCCAGATCTCTGGACTTACAGGGCAGCCAGTCCTTTTGGCAGGTGTCTCAGCTGGTTCTGAGTGCTCTGAATGTTTGTCAGTGTAGTTGGGAATCACTTTCTGTCTGCACTCGATTCCTACATGTATAGTTAAGGCTGTAGGGCTCCTGTTTAAACCCACTTCAATACAATCCTGCCTGAGTCGGCTGCAGTACATCCTTGAGTTCAGTGTTTAGTAAGGCAGCAGCTGGAAGTTTGGGATGACCCCAGTAAGATACTGGCCTGTTGGAAAAGTCATGATGTATTTTCCTAGGGTTTTCTACACAAAAAAATGCACCGTGACTCTTTGTGACAGCCCTATAAGATAGGTATTCAAAGCATCTTACTCAAATTTTTCATGAATTTGACTGTTGATTAGAGGAATTCTGATTACTCAACAGGAAGATAAAGAATTCTATTGTAGTTTGGCTAAAGCTAATATTTGTCACTATTCAATGTTTTAAACAGATTTGTATAGAATAAATATTAAATTGCTGAGTGAGTTTTTTTTTTTTTTTTTGCCTTCAGTGTATAACTGGGGCTTGGTGCTGGTACTACGAATCCACTGCTCCTAGTGACACCCCCCCCATTTTATTTGATAGGACAGATGAATTAGGGGGGAGGGAGAGAAAATCACCAACAGACCTGCTTCACCGCTTGTGAAGTGGTAGGGAGCGGGGGGCTCGAATCCCGGGTCCTTGCACATAGTTACTATGTGAGCTTAACTTGGTGCCACCGCCCTGCCCCAGATTCATTCTTCTTCTTCTTCTTCTTCTTTTTTTTTTTTTAAATTTTTGCCACCAGGGTTATCACTGGGGCTCCAACACTCCCACTCCTAGAGACTATTCTCCCCCTTTCTTTTTTTGGAGATTGAGAAAGGGTGAGAGAGGGGAAGAGGGAAAATAGAAACACGTGTAGCACTGCTCTGTTGCTTATAAAGCTTCCATTCTGTGGGTGAGGACCAGGGCTTGAAGCGGGGTCCTCTAAATGGCATTGTGCACCGGATGTACCACTAGCTACCCCTGGGTTCATTCTCATGACCTGAAGGAAGTGACTGTCTGTATCTGTCTGTCTGTCTGCCCACTGCTTAGCTCTGTGGTGCTAGGACCTGGGATCTTGGACCCTCATGTATGAAAGTCTTTGCATAACCACTGTGCTATCTCTCTGGCAGGAAGTGATTTTTTTAAAAAGCAATTACAACACTTGTTCACCTCAACTCAAAAGCTTCTGATTAAAGAGATAACTTATTTAAAGGAATTAAAAATAATGTTTTATGTATCTGTTATAATTATTATTTTTACCAGAGCACTGCTCAGCCTCTGGCATATGGTGGTGCAGGAGACTGAACCTGGGACTTTGGAGCCTCAGACATGAAAGTCTCTGTGTAACCATTATGCCTCTACCCTCCGCCCTGACAGCATTGATTAATTTTTTAAATATATATTAGTTCGAGGGGGTAGAGAACCAGAGCATCACTGACATACATTGTGGGGTCTTGAACTTGGGACCTCACACTTTCAAGTCTAAGCTCTTGCCACTGTCCTTGTATTAGTTTTTGCTTAATGTGTTAGAAAACGTCTCCATGTTTGTCATTGCTAGTGCTTGCCTTACTGGCTGCTTCTGTGTACATTCTCTCAGTGAAAAAGAAAGATAGGTTTGTAGCTAGACTTTACCAGCCATAATCCATATAACTCAATCAAGAAACTCATTAAATCCCTAGCACCCCTTGTATCAGTTGATGCTCTGGTTTTCTCTCTCTCCAGACTCTTCAACTTTAATAAGTCCTTTTTATGGGGCGGGCGGAAGGGGAGTGGGTTAAGCGCACGTGGTGCAAAGCATAAAGGCTGGTGTAAGGATCCCAGTTCCAGCCGCCAGCTCCCCACCTGCAGGGGAGTCGTTTCATGGATGGTGAAGCAGGTCTGCAGGTGTCTGTCTTTCTCTTCCCCTCTATGTCTTCCCCTCATTTCTCTATTTCTCTCTGTCCTATCCAACAACAACAGCTATAACAACAATAACAACTACAACAAGGGCAAAAAAATGGGGGAAAATGGCCTCTAGGAGTAGTAATACAGACATTGAGCCTCAGCAATGAACCTGGAGGCAAAAAAAAGAAGTGCCTTTTATAAAAGAAAAGGATGCGGAGGCAGGGTAGGTAGCCATCTCAAGTGGCGTAGGAAGATTACTGGCTAAGTTTTCCTTGAATTGGCACCAGGGTTATTGCTGGGCTCAGTGCCCACACGACAGATCCTGGTAGCCACTTCTTTTTTTTTTTTTAATATTTATTTATTTAATCTTTATTTTTCTCTTTTGTTTGTTTATTTAATCCTTATTTTCCCTTTTGTTGCCCTTGTTTTATTTTAATTGTTATTGATGTTGTTGGATAGGACAAAGAAAAGTGGAGAGAGGAGGGGAAGACAGAGGGAGAGAGAAAGACAGACACCTGCAGACCTGCTTCACTGCCTGTGAAGCGACATCCCTTCAGGTGGGGATCCGGGGGCTCGAACCTGGATCCTTATGCCGGGTCCTTGCACTTTGCACCATGTGCGCTTAACCCCTGTGCTACCACCCGACTCTCTGTTTTGTTTCTCTGCCCTGTCAAATTAAAATACATATTTAATGTTACACACACAGGGCTCTGTTCTGACTTGTGGTGCTGTTGGGGACTAAACTTGGGGCCTTAGAGTATACGGCATGTAAGTTTTTTATATCATCACTGTGCTGTCTCCCCAGCCCCATTTAGAACCTTTTATACAGTGACGTTAATCTAGCAAAAGAGAAGATGCTGATTTAGAATAATTCTGTGAAAAGTTTTCTGGAGTATTCAAAAGTTGGCTTAATACGTGATGTCTTGATTCTGCTGGAAGTTGTTGAAAGGATCTCCGTGTTCTGAGTACTGAGTTGAACAAGGTTCAGGTAAAAAGACATAACTTGCCTTTCGTCAGGGTATTCAGGACTAAAGTCGTTCAGATTTTAAATAATTTTCTCTCCTTTTCTGAAAGGGAAAAACGAAAAAGAAACTTTGGTTTTTCTCTTCTGAGCCATGTTATGTCCTAGACACTCATTTGCTTCGCGCTGCATGGCCCGTGGCTGCATGGCGCGTGGCTGCATGGCGCGTGGCTGCATGGCGCGTGGCTGCCTGGTGCATGGCTACATGGCGCATGGACGCACTCGAGTCTTTGCTTCTGTAGCTGGTTCACTGCCTGCTCATCACACACAGGAATGAGATTGGCCTGCTGGGAGACTCCTGATCTTTTTAATTTATTATTTTTTTTTAATGATAGAGACAGCCAGATGGTGAGGAGGGGGAGATAGATAGAGAGAGAGACACTTGCAGCACTGCTTGACCACTCAGAGCTTCCCCCCAGCAGGTGGGGACTGGGTCCTTGCACATTGTAATTTGCACTTAGGCAGCTGCGCCGTCACCACCCGGCCCCTGAGAGTTTCTTGATCTTTCCAGCTGGAGTGGCATTACCTCACTTTCTTGCCTTGAATAACAGTTCCAAACATTCACCTGACTAACATTCCTTTTCTTGGATATATGTCCATAGCTCCTTTCCAGAGGGCAAAGATGCAGTGCCATGAACTCTGAGCAATGAATATCCTAGGGAGACCCAGATGAGAGAGCAGGTTTGAGTTTTGGGGAAAGTAGTTAATTAATTAATTAATTTTGGATAGAGACAGAAATTGAGAGGGATGGGGGAATATAGAGGGAGGGAAACAGTCTGTGAAGCTTTCCCCTTCAGGTGAGAACCAGGGGTTTGAACCGGGGTCCTTCGACATGGTGTAATGCATGTGCTCAACCAGGTGTGCCAGCCATCACCTGGCCCCAGGGAAATAGTTTAGAAAGATCAAAGAAAGTATACAGAGGCAGAGTTTCGGGAGTTGATGGACAAACAGTGGACCCTGACCTAGAAGCAGGCCCTGTCCCATCCTCTTGGGTGGGGGATGATTCTGCTAGGGAGTTACAGGAAGGTGAGGTATTATGCAGCAGTTATTTTGAGGTTGGAGATTTGAAGTTCTCTCTCAACACTTCCTGTTACTTCAGAGGCAGGCTAAGTTAATAGTGGTAATCTCCCTTGAAAAGTCTTTCTTTTTCATTAAAAGACTTTATTTATTTATTAATGAGGAACATAGGAGAGAGAAAGAGCCAGACATCACTCTGGTACATGTGCTTCCGGGGATTGAACTCAGGACCTCATGCTTGAGAGTCTGATGTTTTATCCACTGTGCCACCTCCTGGACCACAACAAGTGTTTCTGAAGGGGCTAGGTGGCGCACCTGGTTAAGTGCTCACATTACAATGCACAAGGACCCAGGTTCAAGCCCCCTGGTCCCCACCTGCAGGGGGAAAGTTTCAGACCTCTAGATTCCACATATGAGAGAAACCATCAGGTAGTTGTCTTTCATCTCTTTATTTTTTAGGTATTTATTTATTCCCTTTTGCTGCCTTTGTTTTATTGTTGTAGTTACTATTGTTGTTATTGAGTCGTCGTTGTTGGATAGGACAGAGAGAAATGGAGAGAGGAGGGGAAGACAGAGGGGGAGAGAAAGAGAGACACCTGCAGACCTGCTTCACCGCCTGTGAAGCGACGCCCCTGCAGGTGGGGAACCGGGGGCTTGAACTGGATCCTTACTCGGGTCCTTGCTCTTTGTGCCACGTCCCCTTAACCCACTGCACTACCGCCCGATTCCCTCATCTCATTTCGTGAAGCATCATCATCCTGACTAAGCATCATCATCCTGACTAGGAGGGTTTTTGAAGGCTTTGAAAATGGAGGTGACTTGAAGCCATGAATTGAAACAACTCAGAAAAGTTATAAGAGGGCTAGGGAAATGGCATAATGGTTATGCGAAAAGACTTTCATGGTTGCGGCTCTGAGGCTGCCAGTTCAGTCCCAGCACCACCACAAGCCAGGATTTCAGGGCCTGTTGGCTGGCTTTCTTGCAGACATGGCTGTGTCGGAAGTCTAGTAGATGTTCCTGACAGGGATGATTGGGTTTTATTAATGATGGCTTTTCAAATAGTAACAGCAGCTGTGTGCCAACCACTGTGGTAGGCATTTTACACGAGTCTTAATCTTCATTACCCGTGAGAGGAAGGATAGACAAGAAAACAAGTTGAGCGGGTTACAGTAATTGGTACAAGTGGGTTCCTACAAAGTCCTGTGCAGTGTTTACACATACTCTTTGTACCCGCTTAGCAAGAGGGCAACTTAACTGGCTCGGCACCCCCTCTCCCTCTCATTCAGAATTGCTAGTGTCATTTGGATCGAACTGTCCTCAGTGACTCTGTAGTTAGGCCATAGGTGCCCCTCCCGAGGTGCTTGTCCACCGCGCTAGCTGACGGGTAAAGCAACTCGTGATTGCAGCGTGAGTCAGCAGCCGAAACTTCCTGGCTGGCAGCCCGACTTCTGTGCTTTGCCACCTGTTAGAACTCGAACTAGAGGGGTTGATGCCAGACTATTTAACTGAGAAAGGGATCACTTTTAACTTGGGATGGGGTAAGAGACTGAGGTGTGCTTGCTGTTGTTTGACAGAGGCCTTTTCCTCTTAGGGAAACGGGCACTGTTGGCAGGGGAATGAGCTTTTTCAGAGAATATGTTTCCTGGGAACATGGCTTGACACTTGTGTTTTCTGAAACCTGAAGTAGCATCTCGTTGCTGTCTCCTACCAGAGAAAGGCGGGCAGAATTTTGCCTTCAATTTACATATATACCCTGGAAAGTTGTCTGTAAAACATCTCAAAAATAGTACTCTGAATTTTATCTCTAGGTCCCAGGCTTGAATGTACACGTCAATCTCTAGCTGCCTGTCGGCTGCGTTTAGAGATAGGAGCCAGCCTCTTTGCTCTCAAGGAGTGGGAAACAAGTTGAGGGAGTGGATTTGAGCAGCCAAATCATGAATCCATGTGTAGTCAGTTGTAATCAGTTTTAGAGAAGCAGTAGTCCACTGCCCACCCAAGAGCAACTCTGTTGGCATTCGGAAATTGTTTTCTTGCCAGTGTGGTAAAAGTAGAAGAGAGGAAAACAGCCCATTTGCTGAAGTGCCGACTTCCTTTCTGGAGCCTCTAAAGTATAGGCTCTGCCTTTACCCAAATCTGTGTAGATCACTAGGTGCTTGTTTTGAAAATGATCGAGCAAATGCAGGATCATCTGCAACAGTTTTGGATAATGAGGTTGGGAGAATAGGTATTTACATTTTTTAAAAAATATTTTCCTTTCGTTGCCCTTGTTTTTTATTACTGTTGTAGTTATTATTGTTGTAATTGGTGGTGTCGTTGTTAGGACAGAAAGAAATGGAGAGAGGAGGGGAAGACGGGGAGAGAAAGACAGACACCTGCAGACCTGCTTCACCGCCTGTGAAGTGACTCCCCTGAAGGTGGGGAGGGGAGGGCTCGAACCGGGATCCTTATGCCGGGTCCTTGCACTTTGTGCCATGTGCGCTTAACCCGCTGCGCTACCACCCGACTCCTGATAATAGGTATTTTTTGTTTGTTTTGTTTTTACTGTCATTATTATTATTATTATTATTATTATTACCAGAGCTCTGTTCAACTCTGGTTTATGTTGGTGCGGGGATTGAAACTGGGACTTCAAAGCTCTGTTCATTGCCTTTGAGGATTAGGGATGTGTGAATATGCTCCTGGATTAATAAATTGAAGATAATGTCGTTTGTGTAAAATGTGTGACAGGTATATAAATAAAGAGTAAAAGTAAATTAAACACTGATTTATAGGTTGACAAATCATTCTGCATTTCAGAATTAAAATGTTTTCTCTCATGCTTATGCTGATTTAATATGCTCTTAGAGGTATTTTCCTTTTTTTTTTTCTTCCTACCAGATCACTGCTTAGCTCTGGTTTATGGTGGTGCTTTGGATTGTACCTGGGACCTAGGACCTTTCAACATGTACATTCTTCTTTTTCTTCTCCTCCTCCTCCTTTTTTTTTTTTTTAACCAGAGCACTCACTTCTCAGCTCTGGCTTGTGGTATGGGGGGGATTGAACCTGGGACCTTGGAGCCTCAGGCTTGAGAATCTCTTTGCATAACCATTATGCTATCGACCCTCTGCCCCTATGTATTTATTTTTTAAACTTTATACTAATACTCTCTTTAAAAAAGTCTTACTAATGAGAGGGAGGGTAGAGAAAGAACACCAGAGCATCACTCTGTCACAAGTGATACCAGGGCTCGAACTCAGGACTTGAGAGTCCTACTGCACCACCTCCTGTGCTGCTGCTTGTAGAACTTAAAGGGAATTAATCTTCTGTCTTGCTTCCTGATAAATACCTTCCCCTAACATAGGCACAGGATTTTTCTCCTCTCGGGTAATGAATTGTTGCCACTTGGTATGATTTGGTAGGTAATTTTTGGCTCTGGGATTGTTAAAAATATTTTCATAAAAATTAATGATAGGGGGAGTCGGGCGGTAGCGCAGCGAGCTAAGCGCACGTGGCGCAAAACACAAGGACCGGCGTAAGGACCCTGGTTCGAGCCCCTGGCTCCCCACCTGCAGGGAAGTCTCTTCACAGGCGGTGAAGCAGGTCTGCAGGTGTCTATCTTTCTCTCCCCCTCTTTGTCTTCCCCTTCCTCTCTCTATTTCTCTCTGTCCTATCCAACAATGACAACAACGACATCAATAACAATAATAACTACAACAATAAAACAACAAGGGCAACAAAAGGAAATAAATATAAAAATATTAAAAAAAATTGATAGGGGAGTTGGGTGGTAGTACTTGCATTAAGCGCACATGGCACGAAGCACAAGGACCGGCGGAAGGATCCCGGTTCAATCCCTTGGCTCCCCACCTGCAGGGGAGTCGCTTCACAGGCGGTGAAGCAGGTCTGCAGGTGTCTGTCTTTCTCTCCTCCTCTCTGTCTTCCCCTCCTCTCTCCATTTCTGTGTCCTATCCAATAATGACAACATCAATAACAACAATAATAACTACAACAACAATAAAAAGCAACAAGGGCAACAAAAGGCAAAATAAATATAAAAAAATAATGATAGTGGGGGTCACGTGGTGGGGTACCTGGTTAAGCACACACATTATAGTGAGCAAGGACCCAGGTTCAAGCCTCTGGTCCCCACCTGCAGGGGGAAAGCTTCACGAGTGGTGAAGCAGGGTTGCAGGTGTCTGTCTCTCTCTATGCCCCCTCCCCTCTCAATTTCCCTGTGTCTACCCAATAATAAATATTTAAAAAATTAATGTTAGCATTTTCAGAACCAAAAGATACTACCACATTATGTCAGGTGGGAACACTCTCCTTTTGGATAGCAGGGTAAGCCACTTCCTATCACTTTGTCTAAATGATTATTTATTTTAGAAGAACCTGTCCTTTCTTTTCTTGGGCCCACTGGTGGCAGCCTCTCCAGAATTATCTTTCTTTTTTTTTGCCTCTAGGGTTATCACTGGGGCTCGGTGCCTGCACCACGAATCCACTGCTCCTGAAGGCAACATTTTGTTGCCCTTATTGTTGGATAGGACAGAGAGAAATGGAGAAAGGAGGGAACGCCTGCAGACCTGCTTCACCACTTGAGAAGCCACCCCCCTGCAGGTGGAGAGTCGGGGGCTCGAGCTGGGATCCTTATGCCAGTTTTTTGTGCTGTGCGCCATGTGCACCTAACCCACTGCACCACCACCATGCCCCTTATTTGTTTATTAGTTTATTTATATTTCCACCAGAGTTATCAGTGGGACTCAGTGCCTGTGTGACGAATCCCCTGTTCCTGGTGGCTGGTTTTTTCTTCTGTGATAGGACAGAGAAATAGAGAGGGGGCTGGGGGGAAAGATAGACGCACACCTGCAGCATTGCTTCACCACTTGTGCACCTTCCTTTCTGCAGTTGTTGCTGGGGCTTGAACCCAAGTCCTCCCACATGGTAATGTGCATTCAGCCGGATGCACCACCCTCTGGACCCTGGATGAGTTTTTCCAAGAGCAGTGGTTAAACTCTAAGAGAGAGACTGAACTGCTCCTCTGTGGTCTGCTGTACGATGTGTTTGTTCTGAGGAGAGGACCCTGTAGGCTTCATCATTTGCACAGATAACACTCCCTTACTTGTGTGGTGTCTTGCCGAGAGCACATTAATGCTTTGACTCCAATCTAGATTTCTTGGAGACGATATAAAGGCCCACTTGCCCTTGTTTAAATAGTTTTGTTGGGTTTGTGGAGTACAACTCAGTATGTTTCATTTCTTAAGGAATTCTTTTGCTTTTCTTTTTTTCAGATGGAAAGAACTCAAGTGGATCCAAGCGCTATAATCGCAGACGTGAACCTTCCTACCCCAAAAATGAAAATTTTAGCAACCAGTCCCGTCGCTCCAATTCACAGAAAAGCAAAACTTTTAATAAGATGCCTCCTCAAAGGGGTGGCGGCAGCAGCAAACTGTTTAGCTCTTCTTTTAATGGTGGAAGACGAGATGAGGTATGACTTTTAAGGAGTGGGTTTTTTTTTTTTTTAACCAGAGCAGTGATCAGCTCTGGCTTATGGTGGTGCTGGGGATTGAACCTGGGACCATGGGACTTTGGAGCCTCAGGCAGGGCAGTCAGTTTTCATAACCATTATGCTATCTACCCCTGCCCAAGAGTGTCCTTTTAATTTTTTTATTATTATGTTTTTAAGTATTTGATAGAGAAATTGAGAAGAGATACCTGCAGCACTGCTTCACTACTCAGTAAGCTCCCTCCCTGCTGGTGGGAACCAGGGACTTGAACCCAGGTCCTTGTACATGATAACATGTACACTCAACTTGGTGTACCACCACTCAACCCCCTCCACCTCCCGCCTCCCCTCCTTTTTAATCTTTTTAATTTAACGTATATCCTTTCTTGGGGCCGTGCGATGGTGCACCCAGTTAAGCACACATAGGACTAAGTATAAGAATTTGAGTTTGAGGGGGTCGGGCGGTGGCGCAGTGGGTTAAGCGCATGTGGCGCAAAGCGCAAGGACCGGCATAAAGATCCCGGTTCAAGTCCCCGGCTCCCCACCTACAGGGGGGTCGCTTCACAGGCGGTGAAGCAGGTCTGCAGGTGTCTATCTTTCTCTCCCCCTCTCTGTCTTCCCCTCCCTCTCTCCATTTCTCTCTGTCCTATCCAACAACAAACAACATCAACAATGGCAATAATGATAGCCACAGCGAGGCTACAACAACAAGGGCAACAAAAGGGGGAAAAAATGGCCTCCAGGAGCGGTGGATTCATGATGCAGGCACCAAGCCCAGCAATAACCCTGGAGGAAAGAAAAAAAGGAAAAAAAAAAAGATTTTGAGTTTGAGCCCCTGCCTCCCCACCTGCAGGGAGGACACTTCATAAGTGGTGAATTAGGTCTGCAGATGTCTGTCTTTCTATCTCCTCTCCCTCTCAGTTTCTGTCTTATCCAATAAAATGAAAAATGACCACCAGGAGCAGTGGATTCATAGTGCCGGCACTGAGTCCCAGAGGCCAAAAAAGAAAAAAGAAGAAAAGAAAATGCTTGAATATGCTTTCTTAGAACATAAGAATTTTTCCCTTCCTCTCTTCCTCTAATTTATCAGAGGTTGGGGGAGAGGCGTCAAGAAGGAGGTAGGAGAATAGATAACCAAGGCAGTCCTGAGCCGCTGAGCATTAACTAGGTTCGGAACTTTGCCCCCTTATTTCCCTTGAAGGTTCTGAACATTTCCATGGAGGAAGAAGACAGCATGGTCATGGATTTGAGAAATCACAGCTAATTTGTAGCCCCTTTATTTATAGTCTTAAAAACTACTTATCTTGGGGCCAGGTGGTGGCGCACCCGGTTAAGGGCACACATTGCAGTGCGTAAGGACGCAGGTTCAAGCCCCTGGCCCCCACCTTCAGGGGGAAAGCTTTATAAGTGGTGAAGCAGGGCTGCAGGTGTCTGTCTCTTTCCCTCACGATTTCTCTCTGTCTCTATGCAATAATAAAAATAAATTACAGGTTAAGCGCAGGTGGCGCAAAGCACAAGGACCGGCATAAGGATCCCGGTTCGAACCCCGGCTCCCCACCTGCAGGGGAATCGCTTCACAGGTGGTGAAGCAGGTCTGCAGGTGTCTATCTTTCTCTCCTCCTCTCTGTCTTCCCCTCCTCTCTCCATTTCTCTCTGTCCTATCCAACAACGACAACAATAATAACTACAACAATAAAACAACAAGGGCAACAAAAGGAAATAAATAAAATAAATATTTAAAAAATAAAAAAATAAAAAAATATTAAAAAAAAAATAAATAAATAAATTACAAAAAATTAAAAAAAAAACTACTTATCTTTAAAGAATAATTTACTATTTTGTGTATTTAAATATTGCATAGAGACAAAGCTGAGATGGAAGTGGGGGAAAGAGGTAGAAAGAAAGACACCTGCAGCCCTGCTTTACTACTTGGAAGTTTTCCTCCTGTTGATGGAGACTGGAGCCTTGAACCTGAGTACTTGTGCATGGTAACATGTGCTCTTCCAGGTGGGCCACCACCCAGCCCCTAAAGATTAACTTACTAATTAAAGGAGGGGGGGGACTGGAGAGGATATGAAGCAGAACTTCACTCCAGCATATGCCATGCTGTGGATCTGACTTGAGACCTTAGGCTTATAATAATGGTGTTCTTAGTCACTTCCCCAGCCACTGTGTTGTCTTTTAATTATCACCTGAGTTACTGACATCCTCTGGAATGTCTAGGTAGTAGTATAACTAATGAATCAAGTTTGCCTTGTGATATCCAGCTGAAGAAAAACGACTGTGTTGTCACAGATACCCTGATTTGGAAGTCTTAGATAGCTTTACTTTTTAATTTTGCTTTAGACCAGGGCGTGCAGGCACAGATGACTTCACCATTCCCGGTGGCTGGTGGCATTTCTTTTTCTTTTTCTTCTTTTTCTCTTTTGTGACGTAGACAGAAATAGAGAGATGAGGTGTAGAGTAGTCTGCTGGGAAGAGGAGACACGGGAGCTGAGAGGTCAGTGGTGAGGAGTTCATGATGGCAGTGTTGGAGAGAGTGATTGGACCTTCTAGGATAGTAAATGGAAACAGAAGGTGGAGGACTTGGGATTTGTGTTGACTGAATACAAGGTCTTCATAGAGTTTGGAGCTTTGGGGTATGTGTATTTGGTGGTGACTGACTAGGAAATAGCAGAAACTTACGAAGATAAGATTCTAGGAATGAGAGAGAAGGGATTATTTGGAAATCTTGGGCTTCCTGTGATGGGTTGTATAAACGGGGTGGGTGTGGGGCAGGCACATTGTCTACCGAGATGTGTTGCGAAAAGGAAGTGATCGAGTGGTATGGTCCGCCCCTGCGGTTAGTCAGGCGCTGTCGTGCTTAGATGTGTCAGTGTCTGCGCGCCCGCACTGGCGGCCTCTGGGCAGCAGGCACCTTTTACCATCGCCATTTGTGCTCTTGAGATGCGTGCTCACCCTTTATGTGGAGTGCTGCTTACTCATCTCCGAGTGTCACTAAGGGCAAAATCCTTCCATCTGCATGTGCACTGGCCCGGTCATTCCTAATTTAAAAGAAATGATCGGGCAGTCGGGGCGGTAACGCAGCAGGTTAAGCGCACGTGGCGCGAAGCGCAAAGACCAGCCGAAGGATCCCGGTTCGAGCCCCTGATTCCCCACCTGCAGGGGTGTCGCTTCACAGGCGGTGAAGCAGGTTTGCAGGTGTCTGTCTTTCTCTCCCCCTCTCTGTCTTCCCCTCCTCTCTCCATTTCTCTCTGTCCTATCCAACAGCAACAACAACATCAATAAAAATAACAATAACTACAATAATAAAAACAAGGGCAACAAAAGGGAAAATAAATAATAAAAATAATAATAAAAAAGAAATGATTGTAGGCGCCCAATGTCGAGCGTAAAGATCTATCCAAATGCTGTGTGTTTATCACAACATGATTTATTTATTTACTATTTATTTATTTATTTTACCAGAGCACTGTTCAGCTCTGGCTTATGGTGGTACCTAGGACTTCGGAGCCTTAGGCATGAGAGTCTCTTCGCATAACCATTATGCCATCTCCCCTGCTATTTATTTACTTACTTAATCAGAGCACTTATCAGTCCTGGCTTCTGATGGTGGTGGTGTAAATGATGTTACATTGCGATTACTTGTCAAGACAAAAAATGAGTTGAAGCAAGGCATTCATTCTTTTGCAAAAGGTCGTGCTTGCCAACAGTGGCCGTCAGGCAGCAGCACACCCCCTACACCCTTCTCCCATCTGTTATACCTGGCACAGAACTGTCTCCTCCACCCCTGAGCTCACAGTCTCCCCGCTGCCTAAATAAGAAGGGGCGAAAGAGAGTCTGAGGGTCTCTGCTGGGGGATTAGCAAGCACTGCAAGGAGCTGACCTAAAGAACACAAAACCACTGGCCACAGGTGCTCACAGATAACAATTTATAACAAGAATTTTTGTACTAAATAGTTGTTCTATTCAGTGTCTCTTCATGTGAAGGGTTGAAGCTGGGACTATGGAGCCTTAGGCATGAGAGTCTCTTTGCATAACCACTATGCTATCTACCCCACCCCCATAGCATTATTTTGTTAAAAGTGGAAAAGCTATGAACGATCTTGTTTTCTACACGGCGGTATTTCTTGGGGGTTTCTTGCCACTTTCTAAACTGTTTCTGAACTTTCTGGTTGGGTTTCTTTCTGGACATAGAACAAGCTTGCCTGCATGTTGTAATTCTGTCAGTTTTAATGAATAGTCAAGAGCAGTGTGTATCTTAGGAGAGCTCTGGCAGAATCCTGAAGGCTGCCTGCATAGGAGCTCCACAGACTCTGCCAGAAACAAAGTACAAATAGTTAATAGAGTGGAGGTGTAGGAGTAGTATGGTGCTATTGAAAGGGCAATTCAGTTAATAAATAAATCTTTGTGCCAGAGGAGTTTGTGTTGGCTTTTGCCACTTAATGGTTAATTGCCACTTAGCAGAACAGACCAAATAGTTTTAGTAATTATAAATTAGGCTCTTTTCCCTCTCTCAACCCCCCATCCTTAAGATTGTTGAGGGAGTCGGGCAGTAGCTCAGCGGGTTAAGCACACATGGCGCAAACACAAGGACCGGTGTAAGGATCCCAGTTCGAGCCCCTGGCTCCCCACCTGTGGGTGGGGGGGGGTTGCGCTTCACAGGCGGTGAAACAGGTCTGCAGGTGTCTATCTTTCTCTCCCCCCTCTGTCTTCCCCATCTCTCTCCATTTCTCTCTGTCCTATCCAACAACAACAGTAATAACAACGATAACAACAACAAAAACACAACAAAAGGGAATAAATAAATATTTTTTTAAAAAGACTTGAATTTAAGCCCATGTTCTGCGTAGTTAATACATTTACTAAGCCGTGTGGAGGAAGAAGTTGGGCTGGTTTCCTTTGTCAGTGTTTTCTGACCTGAAGTGCTGACTCCTTCTCGCTTGCTGTAGGTAGCAGAGGCTCAGCGGGCAGAGTTTAGCCCTGCCCAGTTCTCGGGTCCTAAGAAGATCAGCCTGAACCACTTGCTGAATTTCACGTTTGAACCCCGTGGCCAGGCAGGTCACTTTGAAGGCAATGGACATGGCAGCTGGGGGAAAAGGAACAAGTGGGGACATAAGCCTTTCAACAAGGAACTCTTTTTACAGGCCAAGTGAGTATGATCCCTGGGAGGGAGCTAAACCTCTGGCAGTGGTGGTTCTGCAGAGAGGCTTCCATGAAAGTGCTGGGGGAGGGGGTGTGCAGAAAGGGGTTGATCTGATGCTTTTTCCTTTTGTAGGTGTTGAAAACTCAGTTTTCAAGTGAATGTTCTGGATGCATAGAACAATATAATAATGAAATCAGTTTTTACTGAACTTATATAATGCTTTTCATACCATGATGAGGTAGCAAAATAATTGTTTTGAGATTTGACCCACATTTGAGTCTTTTTATTTTTGTTTTTCCCCTTTGTTGCCTTTGTTGTTTTATTATTGTTGTTGTTATTGATGTCATTGTTAGACAGGACAGAGAGAAATGGAGAGAGGAGAGGAAGACAGGGAGAGAAAGATAGACAGCTGCAGACCTGCTGCACCACCTGTGAAGTGCCCTCCCTGCAAGTGGGGTGCCGGGGGCTCGAACTGGAATCCTTATGTTGGTCCTTGCACTCTGCACCACCCATGCTTAACCTGCTGCACTACTGCCTGACTCCCTTTTAAAAATATTTTAGTTTATTTATTTTAAGCAGAGCACTGGTCAGCTCTGGCTTATGGTGGTGCAGAGGATTGAATCTGGGACTTCAGAGTCTCAGGCATGACAGTTTGTTTGCATAACCTTTATGCTGTCTCCCCCTGTCCCACATTTGAGTCTTGTTTTGTCTTTTGGCCTTGGACACATTTTGAGTTTTTTCCTTTCCAGAGCACTGCTCATCTCTGGTTTATGGTGGTACAAGGGCTTGATGCTGGTACCTGGAAGCCCGAAAGAGGAGAAATTACTTATGAGAGAATTGAATGACAAGTTGAAGAGCTTGGCACACATATATTCACATCGGTTACCTGTTGTTTCTTTTGTGTGCTATTAGTCACAATGTAATATTTGACTGTGGGTCTGTTGAAGGCACCGATTTGTGCTTTTGTAAGCTGGTATCCACGTGATTGAGAACAATTTTCCCCCCATCTTAAAGAACAGCTCTGTTCTGGGGCGTCTGGGATCAAGAGAGGAAATTTGCTGGTTGGTTGAATCACTCACTGCCTGGTTTAATTTTAGTTCAAGGGAGGCCTACAGGCCACTTGGCTGGGCTTGGAAGCAGAAGAAACAGAGTTCATGGATTTAGACTGCTACCTGCTGGGTCCTTGGATTCCCCCAGAGCCAGGAGTCAGAACTAAGACTGGAGTCCTAGCTCAGTGCTTCACAAACCATGACTGCTAGTGGCCTGCGTAGGGCTTCTAAGTGAAGTGTTGATGAATTTATGCTGAAGATTAGTGGGATTCTGACAGTCTGCCTTTTCTCTGTCTATTTCCCTATTTCTAGCTGCCAATTTGTGGTTTCTGAAGACCAGGACTATACAGCTCATTTTGCTGATCCCGATACCTTAGTCAACTGGGACTTTGTGGAACAAGTGGTGAGTAGCTTAGAAACTGTTGGTGGGAGAGAGAACTAAAGGAGGGAACTGTGGTGACACAGCAGTTACTGGCTCTGTTCATTGCTGCCACTCTTCTCTGCTTGACCTCCCTCATGTTAGATGTTTCCCAGAGACTCGTCCCCGCTTGTTTCTGGAGCTCGTTTTGTACTCCCTAATTGGTGCTGAGACTCAGGAGGAGTGGCTGGGGGGCTGTGATCTGCAGGCTTGAAAGCAGACCTGTCTACTGCTGCTTCTCTCCCGGGAAGTAGTGGGGGGATGTGTGAGGGACACAGTGGTGGGGGATCTGGCTACGGTTACATAGACACTGATAGCCATTATCAGATTAGTCGTGTGGTGAATGAATAATCACTCAGTTGCACCTTTTTTTTTTTTTTAATTAATTTTCCCTTTTGCTGTCCCCTTTTTTTTATTGTTGTTATTGATGTTGTCATTGTTGGATAGGACAGAGAGAAATGGAGAGAGGAGGGAAAGACGGGAGAGAAAGAGACACCTGCAGACCTGCTTTACCGCCTGCAAAGTGACTCCCCTGCCGGGGGCTCGAACAGTTGCACTTTTTTTTTTAAATATTTATTTATTTCCTTTTGTTGCCCTAGTTGTTTTATTGTTATAGTTGTTATTGTTGATGTTGTTGTTGTTGGATAGGACAGAGGGAAATGGAGAGAGGAGGGGGAGAGAAATACAGACACCTGCAGAACTGCTTCACCACCTGTGAAGTGATTTATCTGCAGGTGGGGAGCCGGGGGCCTTGAACGGAGATCCTTAGCTGGTCCTTGGCGCTTTGGGCCACATGTGTTTAACCTGCTGCGCTACCGCCCGACTTCCTTTTTTTTTTTTTTTTTCATTTGTTTATTAATGAGAAGGATAGGAGGAGAGAGAGAAAGAACCAGACATCTTTCTGGTACTTGTGCTGCCAGGGATCAAACTCAGGACCCCATGCTAGAGAGTTCAATGCTTTATCCACTTATATCAGTAACACTTATATCAAAGCTGTGTGTGTGTGTGTGTGTGTGTGTGTGTGTGTGTGTTCATTCATGTGTTCAGCTTTTCTTTGACTAATCTGGACCACTCTTTCATTCACTTAGAGAGGGAAGGAGAGATGTAGAGGGATGGGAATTGGAGGTGAGGCTTTAAATTTGACAGTGCCTGGTTAACTCTGAAAGTGATGTAGCTTGTGGTGGCCTTTTATTTCAGCGTATTTGTAGCCATGAAGTGCCATCTTGCCCAATATGCCTATATCCACCTACTGCAGCCAAGATAACCCGGTGTGGACACATCTTCTGCTGGGCATGCATCCTGCACTATCTTTCACTTAGTGAGAAGACCTGGAGTAAATGTCCCATCTGTTACAGTTCTGTGCATAAGAAGGATCTTAAGAGGTAAGATCTGAACTTTACCAGGGCAGACCTCAGCCTGCTGATTCCTCGCCCGGCTACATCTCGATTTCCGTTACAGTGTCGTTGCCACGGAGTCACGACAGTATGTTGTTGGTGACACCATTACAATGCAGCTGATGAGAAGGGAGAAGGGGGTGCTGGTGGCCTTGCCCAAATCCAAGTGGATGAATGTGGACCATCCCATTCATCTAGGAGGTGAGTGCTTTGCATTTTGGGACAGAGTCCTGGATATACTGCTTCAGGCTACTGGGGATAGCTTTTTAGCATCAGCCATGTTTATTCTGGCAAGCCGCGTTAAGTTATTTCCCTATGAGATAGGATTTTAGTAGGCTAGGGTGGAATTCAGAGATCAGTATAACTGTTGGGTTCAAGTTTGGTTTGGTTGTGTGTGTGTGTGTGTGTATATATGTGTATATATATATATATTCCACAGTCAGTCAAGCTTGGTACTTGTCATCCAAGAATTCAATAGTCGGAATTGGGAGACAGCTTGCCTGGTAAAGCACTCGCTTTGCTATGTGTGAGGCCCTGAGTTTAAGTCCTGGCCCCACATGTGGGAGCACCATGGATGGCACTGGGGTAACTTCATGGGTTATGGTGCTGTGCTTTGGTGTCTCTCTCAAAAAAAAAGTGATTGAATTTATCGCATCACGCACGTAAGACCTGTGGTCTACTTCTAAGCCATTCCCCCAGGCTCTAAACCTCTCTTCCTCTTTCATCCTCCTCCTCCTCTCTCTCTCTCTCTCCACTGCTTAACTGTGGTTTATGTAGTGCTGGACATTGAACCTGGACCCTTGGTACCTCAGGTATGTGTGCCAGCCTCCTAAACCTTATTATTACTTTTTAATTTTTACTTATAAAATGGAAATACAGACAAGACTATAGGATAAGGGGGGTACAATTCCATAAAATTCCCATCACCGGAACTCTGTATCCAGTCCCGTCTTGATAACTTCCTTGTTCTTTATCCCTCTGGGAGTATGGACCCAGCATCATTGTGCAGAAGGTGGAGGGTCTGGCTTCCTTGCTGAACATGGGCGTTGACAGGTTGATCCATATTCCCATCTGTCTCTCTTTCCCTGGTGGGGCAGGGATCTGGGGAAGTGGGGCTGCAGGACACAGGGTGGGGTCATCTGCCCAGGGAAGTCAGGTTGGCATCGTGTTATCATCTGGAACCTGGCGGCTGAAAAAAAAAGTTAAGATATAAGGCAAAACAAATTGTTGATTAATCATGAACCTAAAGGCAGGAATATTGTAGATGAAGATCTGAGGTCTCTGCTAAAATTTATTTATTTTTTTAAAGATTTTATTTATTTATGAGAAAGACAGGAGGAGAGAGAAGAAAGTAGACTTCACTCTATCACATGTACTGCCGGGATGGAACTCAGGACCTTGTGCTTGAGAGTCCAAAGCTTTATTACTGCGCCACCTCCCAGACAACTCGGCTAAAACTTATTTTTACGATCATTTCTGAATTTCTTCTAAGGAATTATACCATATAACTTCATCTTCACTTCAGTAAAGAAAAGGTTTTATTTATTTATTTATTTAATTTACTTTTTTTTTTTTTTTTTTTTTTTACCAGAGCACTGTTCAGCTCTATTTTATGGTGGTAAGGGGGATTGAACCTGGGACTATGGAGCCTGAGGCATGAGAGTGTCTTTGCAAAACCATTATGCTATTTACCCCCACCCTAAGAAAAGTTTTGTAAGAACTGTGTTTAGCCTCCTGGTTATGAACTCTGAGTGTCACGTTTTTGTGACTGTGCTGACTGTCTTGTAGATGAACAACACAGCCAGTACTCCAAGTTGCTGCTGGCCTCCAAGGAGCAGGTGCTGCGCCGGGTCGTTCATGAGGAGAAAGTAGCTTTGGAGCAGCAGCTGGCGGAGGAGAAGCACACGCCCGAGTCCTGCTTCATTGAGGCGGCCATCCAGGAGCTCAAGGTGGGATGTGCTCTGTGGGATGTTGGTTTCATGGGGAGAAGCTACTCAGCCCCATGCTTAAGATACCAGGCAGTGACTGTAAAGGTTGCCTTGCACTGGGCTCTTGGTGATGGGAGGAAAAGGCTAGATGACTAGTTTCATTTATTTTTATTTTAACTAGAGCACTGCCCAGCTCTAGTTACCCCCTTGTACCTTGTGGTACAGGGGGTTGACCTGCAGACTAGTGGCTTTAAGCTCTTGCTGGGGCTGAAAGGAACCAGTCCAGATTATTTCGTGACTTACTTGTGACACTGGATTGTCTTAGCTAGTTTCCTCCTCCTCCTCGTCCTTCTTCTTCTTCTCCTCCTCCTCCTTCTTCTTCAAAATATTTATTTTCCCTTTTGTTGCCCTTGTTGTTTTTTGATTGTTATAGTTATTATTGTTGTTGTTAATGATGTTGTTATATAGGACAGAGAGAAATGGAGAGAGGAGGGGAAGACGGGGGGAGAGAAAGACAGACACCTGCAGACCTGCTTCACCGCTTGTGAAGCGACTCCCCTGCAGGTAGGGAGCCAGGGCTCGAACTGGGATCCTTATGCCGGTCCTTGCGCTTTGCACCACGTGCGCTTAAACCGCCATGCTACTGCCAACTCCCTTCTTTAAGATTTTATTTATTTATTTATTTATTAATAATTAAAAAAAACATAGGAGGAGAGAGAGAAAAACCAGACCACTTTGGAACATGTGCTGCCGGAGATTGGATTCGGGACATCGTGCTTGAGATTCCAGTGCTTTCTTTCCACTGTGCCGCCTCCCGGACCACGCACCTTATGTTCTTGATAAGGTAGAGCTGGCGGGGGAGGCGGCTCAGTAGGTAAGGTTTGATCCCTGGCATTCCTGGCATTGAATGTATCAGAGTGATGGTCTGCTTCTCCCCATCTCCACTTTCATTAGTAAAACAAATCAGTACTTTAAAGCTATGGTTTTTGATGTTTTTCAGTTTCCTAGGAAAACTCTTGGGTTAGCTTTTCAGCTTGAGAGACATTACTGAGAGGATGTCAGAGCTGCCTGCCCAGCAGGCCTAGCAACACCTGCTGAGGGTCTCAGAACAGAAAAAACTGCCAAAAGAAATCCTTTATCTCATATTTTCCACATGAGGATTTTGTGAGAGACGGAGGGAGAGAGACCCAGAGCATCACTCAAACACATGCTCAGGGTTTGAACTTGATAGTCCGATACTTTTTCCACCTCCTGGGTGGCCACAGCAGGAATTCTTAGGCTCAGGCGAGCCTCGGGATCACTGATTGTTGGGTTCTCCCCCTGAGATTGATAGGTCTGGATTCAGTATACCCAGTATTTTGCTTTTTAACAAGTCCCAGGCTGATTCTAATGCTACTTATCCCCATGCTGCCTGTTGAGAATTAGTGATTTATATTTTAATGGTGAAGGCCCTCAGTTATTGAGTGATATGGATGTGGCAGACCCTGTGCTGATGTACTGTGCTTATATCGATGTCACTTAAGCATCATATCCTGGCATGATAGATAGGTTTGCCTTCCCGCTACCCCCAGAGCACTGCGCAGCTCTGGCTTATGGTGGTATGGGGGCCTCTATTTATTTATTTTGAAGGCAAGAAATATTTTTGCATAATCATTATGCTATCTCCCTTGTCCTAGTCTGTCCTCTTTTACAGGCAAGGAAATGAAATCATGGACGTACACTTAATAGAAGCATGGTACTTGAATGCCTGTCTGTGACTCCTAAATTTCCTTAGGCACAGTGTCCTGTGCAATTTTTTCTTCTCTTTTTTCTTTTTATTTATTTATTATGGGATAGAGACAAAAATTGAAAGGGGAGGGGTAGTCAGGGGAGAGACAGACACCTGCAGCCCTGCTTTACCACTTGTGAAGCTTTTCTCCTGCAGGTGGGAGACCAGGACCTTGAACCTGGTACCTTGCACACTGTGGTGTGTGTGCTGAACCAGATGTGCCTTGCCCCCTGTATTTATTTATTTTTCTACAATACAGAGTACTTTGTTCAGATATATTTCAAGTAGAAGAGCTACATAAAAATAGAATTGTCCAGGAGTCGGGCGGTAGCGCAGCGGGTTAAGCACGTGGCATGAAGCGCAAGGAATGGCTTAATACCAGTTCGAGCCCCCGGCTCCCCAACTGCAGGGAAGTCCCTTCACAGGTGGTGAAGCAGGTCTGTAGGTGTCTATCTTTCTCTCCCCTTCTCTGTCTTCCCCATCTCTCTCCATTTCTCTCTGTCCTATCTAATAGCAACATCAATAACAACAATAATAACTGCAACAACAATATAAAATATAAAAACAAGGGCAACAAAAGGGAAACTAAATAAAAAAAAAAACTAGAATCGTCCACGATGGGGTGAGGACTAGTGTCACCTTGCTTCCTGCCTAAGTCCGTATCTGATCATGATGTCTACAAATCAGAAGACTCACCCTGTGTTTGGGAAGCTTTTGGATGCGCTAGTCACGAACACCTTCCTGTTTGAGTTCAGGTGATTTTGCTGTCTGTTTCCCTGAAAGATGCAGGATTCCAGGTGCTTAAACTCTTCCCACTTGGATGTTGTTGCCTTTTACCTTTTGCTCCTGTTGAAATGGGCCATTGAAACCCTGCGCTTCACACTAAAAGTGCTTTCTTTTGCCTTCTCTTTGCTGGCCTAGACTCGGGAAGAGACTCTGTCAGGATTGACTGAAAGCAGACGGGAGGTTACTGGTGTCGTGGCTGCTCTGGAACAACTGGTGCTGGTGGCTCCTTTGGCAAAGGAGTCTGGTTTTCAGCCCGGAACGGTTAGTGTGTCACCGTTACAGAGTAGATGACCACCGGCCTTACGTGCTGCTCTTGGGCTGGTAGCACTGGTGTGAGATGTAAATTTTGTTTTGGGAGAAGAGAGGTGGCTGTGTGTATTTCGTGTGAGCTCACTAGTTCTTTCCTTGGGGTTAGTAGTGAGGATGACAAGCGTCCAGAGAGCTTAGTTCCTGTGCCACATACTTCGTGTTGACCTAGAATTCATCCCAACAGGGTGTGCTGCAGTATCTGTCTGCTTTTGATGAAGAAACTACTGACGTTTGCTCTTTGGGCTCTCGTCGTCTTGCTCTTCCTTTGTTAGAGGAAGAGGAAGCAGTGTTTGAAACGGAACCCGAGGGACTGCCGGAGGCCTGTGATGACTCAGAGTTAGCAGATGATAACCTTGGAGAGGGGACCATTTATACTGAGTCCAGTCATCAGGAACCTGTCCCTAAGCCAGGCTTCACACATCTGAGCAGCTCTCCTTGTTACTACTTCTACCAAGGTGAAGGGCCCTGGGAGGAGGTGTGGGCTGCCAGAGAGGTTTCAGCGAAACGGCCTGGCTCTCCAAGCTGAGGAGTTATTGCCCATAGTCCCTGGGCGCTTGGGTCTGGCGTGTCTTCCAGTTGAGGGAGGGAGAGGCCGGCCTGGCTCTGAGGGGCCTCTGTCTTGAGCACTGGCCCAGACTGCTAGGTGACAAAACCACTTGTTTTCAGCGGAGGACGGGCAGCACATGTTCCTGCACCCTGTGAATGTGCGCTGCCTCGTGCGGGAGTATGGCAGCCTGGAGCAGAGCCCTGAGAAGATCTCGGCCACCGTGGTGGAGATTGCTGGCTACTCCATGTCTGAGGTAACGGACGGGGCACTAGCCTGACCTCTTGGGTGGGGTGGTTAGTCACGCTGAGCGCACAAATCGTCAAGCCTTTATATTCTTAGCCACACGAGAAGCCTGCCCTCTACCTCTGATTTGCACCCCCCACCAAAGGCCTTTGGATTTTGTGGGTTTTTTTTTTTTTAATATTTATTTCCTAATCCCCTTTGTTGCCCTTGTTGTTTTTTATTATTGTTGTAGTTATTATTGTTGTTATTGTTAGATAGCACAGAGAGAAATGGAGAGAGGAGGGAAAGACAGAGGGGAGAGAAAGACAGACATCTGCAGACCTGCTTCACTGCTTGCAAAGTGACTCCCCTGCAGGTGGGGAGCTGGGGGCTCTAACTGGGATCCTTGCTTAACCCGCTGTGCTACCACCTGACCCCCTAGATTTTGTATTAAGTCTGTTTTCATCAATGATGGTGCTGTGGGTTTTTTAAAGGGTAAAAACTGCCCTTTGTGTTGAAAATTGGTCTTGACCCCACCAGATTTGCTACAAGGCGCAGAGTTACTGTGCTTACCATTAAGCCAGCCTCCCCTGCGGTCCCTCACTCCTCCGGTGGTTACTGTGCTTTGGGGATGTAAGTGTTTGGCACTTTCATTCAGGATGAGTTTGGCTTTGCTTCACTTCTTATGTGTCCAAGGAAAAGAGAGCTCCTGTTGGCTTCAAGTTAGCTCACACAGGCTAGTTTAGCACATGCCTGTAAATTAGTGTCTGATAATTCACATTTATGAACGTGTTCTCTCTTTATATTGCAAACTGGTATTGATCACAACTCCAAGTTGGAGACTTTTTGGGTGCTATAACTATGTAGAAGAAAGTAAATGTAAAATTGATGGGGTTTGTTGTGAGTCAAACTTCAGTTCATAGTGAAATCTGCTTTATTAGCTCAGTTATTCTGCTATTGGCGCCCAGATTTTTGGCAATATACTCTCTTATCTTCCCCTTTCCTTACTTCTCAGTTCTGGGCTCCAGAAAGGTCAGAAATAGCCCGTTGTTTACTTGTGCTTTGGTCACTTTTGACTTTTTTTTTTGGTAAAGATTTACTTGTTAATTTTGAGGGGTGTGGGAGGCAGAACCAGAGCATCACACTGACCCCCCCCGTGCAATGGGCCCCATGCTTCAGAGCCCAGTGCTTTACCCACTGGCCACCTCCTGCCTCCATTGCAAGCCCAGGTCATTTATCAACCAGACTTGACTCATCCCTTTGCAGCCAGCACAAAGCAGTAAAGGGCTTTTTATTGCTCATTCCACTTTTTGGATGATAAATGACGGTTTCTGTTTTCAAATTGGTGCTGTCTGTGTGTATCCTTCTGTGTATCTGGAGTGGAAATTCCTGCTTTCTGTTTTCGACCTGGACTGACTTGAGCCTTGGTTCCTTTTCCGTTGTAGGATGTCCGCCAGCGCCACAGGTATCTCTCTCACTTGCCGCTCACCTGCGAGTTCAGCATCTGTGAGCTGGCTCTTCAGCCTCCTGTGGTCTCTAAGGAAACTCTAGAGCTGTTCTCAGGTGAGAATGCTCTTACTTCTCTTTATAGGGAGGCTCACGGGTTCTTAGGAATGAAAACCCAGTGTCGGAGGAATTAAAGGCCTTGGCTCTTGATAGACTCTGACCACTGATCCAGCTTAGCTCCATCTGCTTATTATCTGGGAGGAGTTCAGTGGCCCTGCTGTTTGGCCTGCCCCTCTCAGTCTGATCAATCCGCAGATGACATTGAGAAGAGGAAGCGTCAGCGCCAGAAGAAGGCTCGGGAGGAACGCCGCCGAGAACGCAGGATTGAAATGGAGGAGAACAAGAAACAGGGCAAGTGTAAGTTTACAGGTTCTCACCTTTGATGGGTACAACAGTGCATCATTTAAAGAGACTCTCAGGGCCCAGGCCCAGGAGCCAAATGATCTGGGTTCCTTATTTAAATCTAAAAAATTAGCTTTCTTTATTGTATAGGGACAGCCAGAAACCTAAAGTAAAGGGAGAGAGAAATCGGAGAGACAACTGCAGCCCTGCCTCACCACTCTCAAAGCTTTCCCTCTGCAGGTGGGGACTGGGGGCTTGAACCTGGGTCCTTGCGCATTGTAATGTACGCTCAACTAGGTGCAACACTTTGGCCACTGTTTATTTTAAAAAAATATATTTTAGTGTATATTTAATATATATTATATATGTATATACTTAACATATGTAATATATATTACATATATATTTTTCACTAGAGCACTGCTCAGCTCTGGCTTATGGTGGTACAGAGGATTGAACCTGAGACTTTGAAGCCTTGGGCATGAGTCTCCACATAATCTGATAGACTATGCTGTCTACCCTTGCTTAAAATTTTATTCACTTATTTATTGGGAAAAAAAAAAACACCAAAAAACAGAAATCAAGAGGGAATGGGGAGATTGCGAGGGAAGAGACACCTGCAGCACTGCTTCACCACTGCCTGTAACGCTTCACCCCGCAGGTGGGGGCGGGGGCCAACAGGAACACCAGCTCTCAGCCCCTTCCTAAAGTCTTTATAAAAAAATCATTAATTTATCAACATGAGAGAGACCCCAACATTACTCTGGGCACATGCAATGCTACGGATTGAACTTAAGAACGCATACTTGGGGGGCCAGGTGGTGGCGCGCCTGGTTGAATGCACGTGTTGCAATGCGCAAGGACCCAGGTTCAAGCCCCCGGTCCCCACCTGCAGGGGGAAAGCTTTGCGAGTGGTGAAGCAGGGCTGCAGGTGTCTCTCTGTCTCTCTCCCTCTCTGTCTCTCCCTTCCTCTCAATTTCTGACTGTCTCTACCCAATAAATAAAGATAGTTAAAAAAAATTAAAAAAAAAAAAACACATACTTGGGAGTGCAACTTTTTTTTTTAATCTATTTTTTGAGAGGAAAGGGGGAGACAGAGAGACACCTTGCAGGTGGGGACTGGGGGCTTGAACCCAGGTCTGTGTGCACTGTAACGTGCACTCAACCAGGTGTGCTAGCACCTGGCCCTGGGAGTGCAATATTAAAAAAAAATTTTTTTTTTTATTCTGTAAAAGACTTTCATACCTGGAGCTCCTAGGTCCCAGGTTCAGTCCTCAGCACCACCATAAGCCAGGGCTAAGCAGTGCTTTGGTCTTTCTGTATTTCTGTATCTCTCACTGAAAGAAAATGATAATAATAAGATAAAAAGATCAAACTGAGCCTTTGTACAGAAGGTGGAAAAAAAAAATCTGTTCTGGGAAAAGGGAATTAAAACCTGTTGAATGCCAGGGACAGTAGTCTCCTGTGCTGTGACTGGATCACTAGCCTTAGCTTTGTACACAGCAAGTGTGCCAGAGGGGCAAAAGACTTGACACACCAGAAAGAAATGTAGGAAGTGGTGTTTAAGAGTTCTTTTGTAGCAGTAAGCATAGATGTTTTTGATCAGATTCTCCAGCATAAGCGTCATTGAATATGACAGTAGATTAGTGTGATGGGCTTAGTTACCCTCCAGAAAATAAGGAGTTGAGTCTTCTGCTAGGGAAAGGATGGAGCCTGTATTTGTTTGTTTGTTTGTTTTTTGTTTGCTCCCCCCCTTTTGTTGCCCTTGTTTTATTGTTGATTATTGTTGTTATTGATGTCATTGTTGGATAGGACAGAGAGAAATGGAGAGAGGAGGGGAAGACGGGGAGAGATAGACTTCACCACTTGAAGCGGCTCCCCTGCAGGTGGGGAGCTCGTCTGAACCATAAGCTCATCCTTGTGCTTTGTGCCACCTGCACTTAGCCCACTGTGCTGCTACTGCCCGTCCCCTGTATTCCCTTTGTTATGAAGGCATTCAAACACAGATATTAGAGAACGGTATAATCAGTTAATCTCCTTTGTCAGCAGCTTCAGTTATGAGGAGACAAGGCTTTTTATATTAAAGACACAGTGACAGTTATAAATTTGGGCTTTAAAGCTTTGCGTTTCTCAGACCTCTGTGGATACATGCTGACTGGACTGGACTGTTAAGTGAGATTTACAGGAGTTCTGAAAACGGGCCTACTGTTTCTTTCTTTTGCAGACCCAGAAGTCCACATTCCCCTAGAGAATCTACAGCAGTTTCCTGCCTTCAATTCCTACTGCTCCTCCGATTCTGCTTTGGGTCCAACCAGCTCCGAGACCCCTGGGGCCCTCTCCCTTTCTCCTCTTAGTAGAAGCCCAAGCTCTCCAGCAGGTAAATGGATTTGGACTTAATTATGTCACCAGCAGCCAGAATTCTAAAGTCCGAGACCTACTCAGCATGGCGGAGTCTTTGGGGTAATAACACTACTTTGGATGATCACAAAGATCAGTTTCTTGCCATTTGAATCACCTGTCCCATCAAGTGCTGCTACCTTGTAAAAAGCTTAAGGCAGTTTATAAACTGTTATAAATGAAACCTTTCTTCTGTGACTCAGCTTTTGTATTTTTTGAGGTAGCACCCCTCTGTACGCTTAAGTATCTTTGTATTGGGTTGTCAGAAACATCATGACATGTTACTGCATGAAAAAAAAAAAAACCACAAAAATGTCATGACTTTTCTGAAAATCCAGTACATGTGGACATTAGTGTGACATATTTGTTTACTTTTTAATCTGTCTGGGAAGCACTGCTCAGCTCTGTTTTTTTGTTTTTTTTTTTTTATTTATTTTCCCTTTTGTTGCCCTTGTTGTCTTTTTATTGTTGTTGTAGTTATTATTGTGTGTCATTGTTAGATAGGACAGAGAAAAATGGAGAGAGGAGGGGAAGCCAGAGGGGGGAGAGAAAGACAGACACCTGCAGACCTGCTTCACCGCCTGTGAAGCGACCCCCCTGCAGGTGGGGAGCCGGGGGCTCAAACCCGGATCCTCACACAGGTCCTTGCGCTTTGTGCCACCTGCGCTTAACCCGCTGCCTGACACCCTCAGCTCTGGTTTATAGTGGTGTGGTGCTGGGGATTGAACCTGAGAGCTCAGAACCTCAGGCTTAAAAGTCACTTGGATAGCCATTAGGCTGTCTCCCCAGCCCTGACTTTGTCTTTAATAACTGTTATGGGGCAGGCCATAAAGTCTACAGGTAGGGAAGTGACTGAATTAGACTAGAAATTGTGTTATAAGAGGAAATCTCTTGTTTCATGACCTCTAGTGGATATACTTTTAAGATAAAAGGAAGTCGCTTACAAACCATTTGTGAGCTTAAGAATGACACCCAGCAGGCTGATGAGGTAGCTTTGGTGCTATGGTGTGTCTTGTCTCTTTCTCTATCTGAAAAAGTCAGTCTGCAGCAGTGAAACCCCAGTGACAGTAACAAAACAAATCACATAAAACAGTGCATTTCACCCTGGTTTTATATGTTTAAATGTATAGAAAAATAATGTGATAGTTATCTTCCAGACTCGTGATGTTGCCGTTAGAGACACTGCCCAGTCTTTAAATTGTTTCTCTCTCTCTTTTCTTTTTCCTTATGTAACATGTATTATTAATGTGGTTCTTGTTTAGACCAGAGCACTGCTCAGCACTGCTTTATGGTAGGTACTGCTGGAGATTGAATGTGAAACCATTGGTACCTCGGGCATGAAAAGGGTTTGCATAATCACTGTACTGTCTCCCCAGCCTGAGAGTGTATTGATGTTAGGAAACGAAACAAGCTTAGTATCATTCAGAGAACTAGCTGTTTTGATCTTTACCCACCTAGCAGGTCGTTTTCTGCTTCCTTGCCGCAGAGCTTCACTAGGACTTTGCGCCTGCACAGGGCCACCACTCCTAGTGAACTTTTTGTTTCTTTCCAGAGGGTGAAAGAGTGACAGGAGGAGCAACATCACAGGACCGCTTCACTGAAACCTCTTGTGATGCTCCCATGTAGCATCTGATGGGGATGGGGCAGGGGGGGAGGACACAGATGAGAACTAGAGCATCACCGTGGCACACGTGATGTGGGGATCAAATTTAGGACCTCATACATGGAGGTTCAGCTCTTTTCCCACTGCCCTACCTCCTGGTCACTTTGTCAGACATTTAAAGCAAAATGTCCAAGACCAGAATATTTAAAATGTTTGGTGCCCCTCGTGCTCATAGACCTATCACTTCCAGATAAGGAACTTGAAGTTAAAAGTAGCATCCTTTTGTTCTGAGACGGGACTAGAGCCTGGCTCTTGAGATCGGCACAAGCATGATCCTCTTCAGTTTAAGAAAGGAACTGTCGGGAGTCGGGCGGTAGTGCAGCGGGTTAAGTGCTTGTGGTGCAAAGCGCAAGGACCGGCGTAAGGATCCTGGTTTGAGCCCCCAGCTCCCCACCTGCAAGGGAGTCGCCTCACAGGTGGTGAAGCAGGTCTGCAGGTGTCTGTCTTTCTCTCCCCCTCTCTTTCTTCCCCTCCTCTCTCCCTTTCTCTCTGTCCTATCCAGCAACGGCGACATCAATAATAGCTACAACAATTTTAAAAAAGGGGCAACAAAAGGGAATAAATAAATATTTATAAAAAGAAGAAGAAAAGGAACTGTCATGGGGGTCGCTTTACAGGCGGTGAAGCAGGTCTGCAGGGTCTATCTTTCTCTCCCCTTCTCTGTCTTCCCCATCTCTCTTGATTTCTCTGTCCTACCCAACAATGACAACAACAAGGACAACAAAAGGGGAAAATGGCCTCCAGGAGCAGTGGATATGTAATTCAGGCACTGAGCCCCAGCAATGACCCTGGAAGCAAAAAAAAAAAAAAAAGGAAGGAAGGAAGGAAGGAAGGAAGGAAGGAAGGAAGGAAGAAAGAAAGAAAGAAAGAAAGAAAGAAAGAAGGAAAGAAAGAAACTATCATCTATCAGGTCAAGGATATGGCAGAATGTGGACATGAGCCTGTGACACCGGGTTGTGTTTCCACACGTGAGTTTGTCTTCAAGAATTAAGCAAAAGTGGTTGTATGGTCCAAGGAATCAAAGTTGTGAATGACCCTGACCAACTGGAGAAGAGCCTGCTTCTGGGACAGTGAATAGGCCTCTACCTCCCAACTGTGATCAGGACACTGGGGAGGGTGTGAGGGGATCATGAGGAGTTGATGAAGTATCAGGGACAAGCTTGTATCTTCAGACGGGATCTTCCTGAAAATGTCTTGGGTTTTTTTTTTTTTTTTTTTAATATTTATTTTATTCCCTTTTGTTGCCCTTGTTGTTTTATTGTTGTAGTTATTATTGTTGTCGTCGTTGTTGGATAGGACAGAGAGAAATGGAGAGAGGAGGAGAGAAAGATAGACACCTGCAGACCTGCTTCACCGCCTGTGAAGCGACTCCCCTGCAGGTGGGGAGCCGGGGTTCGAACCGGGATCCTTATGCCGGTCCTTGTGCTTTGCGCCACCTGCGCTTAACCCGCTGCACTACAGCCCGACTCCCAATGTCTTGGGTTTTAACTGCCTAGTGCTCAGTGGAAGAATTCAAGGAGTAATCTGAGTAAATTTTTTTTTATCTTTTTTTTTTTTTTAATATTTATTCCTTTTTGCTGTCCCTAGTTTTATTGTTGTAGCCATTGTTAGATAGGACAGAGAGAAATGGAGAGAGGAGGGGAAGACAGAGAGGGGAGAGAGAAAGACACCTGCTGACCTGCTTTACCGCTTGTGAAGCAACTCCCCAGCAGGTGGGGAGCCGGGGGCTCGAACCAGGATCCTTATGCTGGTCCCTGCGCTTTGTGCCACATGCACTTAACCTGCTGCGCTACCGCCTGACTCCCTTTTTTTTAGCTTTTCATTCATATAAAACCAGTCCATGACAGAATTTCTGGGTTTATGGTGGTAACAAGTCCTCTTGCTTTTTCTTTGCCTTCACTATCATTCCTTTCTTCTCTTTGACCAAAGCACTATTCAGCTCTGGCTTATGGTGGTACCAGCCTTGGGACTTCAGAACCTCAGGCACAAAATTATTTTTGCATAACCATTGTCTCCCCAGTCCTCCACCATGCTTTCTGCTGTTATTGTAACTGCTAAACTTTTCTCTTCTTGCAGTGATCACTGGTATTAGTAATCAGCCATACCCCTGGCTTTATAAAGAACATAGCAGAGGGGGGCTAGGTGGTAGCACACTGGATTAAGCGCACATAGCATCAAGTACAAGGACCCGTGTAAGGATCCCAGTTTGAGCCCCCAGTTCCCCACCTGCAGGGGTGGGGGTTGCTTCACAAACGGTGAAGCAGGTCTGCAGGTGTCTTTCTCTTCCCCTCTCTGTCATCCCCTCCTCTCTCATTTTCTCTCTGTCCTATCCAAAAATGGAAGAAAATAGCCTCCAGAAGCAGTGGGTTCATAGTGCAGCCACTGAGCCCCAGCAATAACCCTGGAGGCCAAAAAGAACACACCAGAGTTGAAGTTGGTTTCAGGTTAGCTTTCTGAGATAGGGTTGGTAATTACCAGACTTGGTAGAGGGTTCATTTCTTCTCTCTTATTAAGAGGATGCTTGTTCTTTGGAACTTGCCTTGGGTAATCAGGCCTCTGGTTCCCTTTCAGACTTTCTGCTGACCCCTCTGTCACCCACTGCCAGTCAAGGCAGTCCTTCACTCTGCGTTGGGAGTCTGGAAGAAGACTCTCCCTTCCCTTCCTTTGCCCAGGTAAATCCTTTGCATGTGATAAACAACTCAAAGGGTATTTAAAATGAACTCTACTGTTGGTGCATTCTAGACATTTTTTGGAGATGGAAGACTTAACGGTATTGTGTCCACTTTAAAAAATGATAGGAGGTTTTCTTCAGGTGGAAGCTCACAGACTTGCTCTCCGGTCTCACTATAGACTTAACCGGGAAAGGGGCCAAGAGTGACTGAGGTAGAGTCAATGTTTTCATCCTTTAACAAATCCTTCGGCCTTGTCTGTTGGATACTGTTCTAGGGGTATGGATACATCAGTTAATTTCCACTGGTCCCTGGTTCTAGGATCTGATTCTGGTGTGAACAATAAACTGTTCTATTCCTCCTCTTTTTTTTTTTTTTTTAATTTTTAAATATTTGTTCCTTTTTTGTTGCCTTTGTTGTAGTTATTATTGTTGTTGTTGATGTCATCGTTGTTGGATAGGACAGAGAAGTGGGGAGAGGAGGGAAAGATAGAGACCTGCAGACCTGCTTCACTGCTTGTGAAGTGACTCCCCTGCAGGTGGGGAGCCGGTGGCTTGATCCAGGATCCTTACTCTGGTCTTTGTGCTTTGCACCACGTGCACTTAACCCGCCGTGCTACCACCCAACTCCCCTCTTTTTTTCTTTGTTTCCCAACCAGAATACTGCATAACTCTGGCTTGTGGTACTGCAGATTGAACCTGGGACTTGAGAGCCCCAGACATGAAAGTCTTTTTGCATTACTATTGAACTCTCCTGACACTAGTTGTCTTTTTCTCTCATCTCTCTCTCTAATTTACCAGAGCACTAATCATCTCTGGTTTACGGTGGTGCAGGGGATCGAACCTGGGACTTTAGAGCCTCAGGCATGAGAGTCTCTTTATACAACCATTATTTTATCTACCCCCGCCCTCTTTCTTTCTACCAAAGTACGGCTAAGTTCTGGCTGTTGGTTCCAGGAAGGCAGATCTTCATTTTATTAAAGGGAAGGAAAAGGCTGTCTTATCATGTTACGTAGCCAGCAAACTTGTCTAATTCCTTTATTAACACCAGCCAGCACTCAGTATTCCTGCAGTCAGGTGACTGTGTATGATGGACAGTTTGACAGCACCCCCATAGGAAATAGGATTAATTTCTTTGGAGTTAGTTTGGAGTCACTAGTTGAATAGTGTTTTTGTTTGTTTATTTTTGTTTTTGTTTTTTGGCCAGAGCATCACTTAGCTCTGACTTTTCGTTTTTGTTTGTTTTGTTTTGTTAGTGACAGGGAGACAATGAAAGGTGACAGCATAGGCACGGAGCTTCCTTCAGTGCAGCGGGGGCTGGGCCCAAGCTGGGTCCTGTACACAGCAGAGCAGCAAGTACCCGGCTGAGCCAGCCACTTCTCTGGCTGGTGGTGGTGTGGGGATGGGCCGCACACTTCCCTGGCCCAGTTCAGTTGTTCTTTAGAACGGCTGATATGGATGTTTCTCACATGCACTTTATGTTGAGAAATAGACAGAAATTGAACTTTGGTAAAGAGAAGTCTTGAAGTCAAGGAAACATCATTGAGAGCAGGTGTTTTTTTTTTTAATTTTTATTTACTTACTGGATAGAAACAGCCATAAATTGGGAGGAAGGGGAGAGACACCTGCAGCACTGCTTAACCTCTTGTAAAGCTCTCCCCCTGCAAGTGGGGACTGGGGGCTTGAACCCGGGTCCTTGCTCTTTGTAACATGTGTGCTCAACCAGGTGCTCCACTACCCCGCTCCCAGTTGAGAGCACTTCTTATTTATTTATTTATTTGTTTGTTTGTTTGTTTGTTTTTCCTTTTTGTTGCCCCCTTTTTAAAAAATATTTTATTTTACTTTTGAGAGAGATGCAGAGGGAGAGAGAGAAACACCAGAGCACTGCTCAGCTCTGGCTTATGCTGGTGCGGGGGATTGAACCTGGGTCTTTGGAGCCTCAGGCATGATGCCCTTGTTTTTTATTGTTGTTGTAGTTATTGTCGCTGTTAGGACGGGGGCGAGGGGGAGAAAGACACCAGCAGACCTGCTTCCCCGCCTGTGAAGCGACTCCCCAGCAGGTGGGGAGCCGGGGGCTCGAACTGGGATCCTGCGCTTTGCACCACGTGTGCTTAACCCGCTGCGCTGCCGCCCGACTCCCTAGTTGAGAGCAGTTCTGCAAGCAGCTGCGAGGCTTCAGAACTGCTGAGCAAATAAATGGCTCTGAGGGGTTATGTCAATTGCCCAACCTTTTGTTAGTGTTTATACTAGTCCCATTGTGTTTTACGTTTATTTATTCATTTTATTTTCTACCACAGCCCTGCTCAGCATGGCTTAGGGTGCTGCTGGGGCTTCAGCTAGGGAACTCGGAACCTCAAATACTGGACTCTGACGCATTCGGTCCCCAGTTGAGTCTTGGCATTGCCTGTGCCAGAATGATGACCGGCTTCTCTGTTGTCCCTTCGTAAATAAATAAATCAATAAACAAATGCTTTTTCAAAGGCTGAATTCCATTAAAGAGCAACCAGAGAACCAGAAAATGGCTCACTGGACAGTGGGCTGTCTTTTCACGTGCATGATCCAGGTTTGGGCCTGGCACCCAGCACACTGGAGGAATTTTTGGTACTGTGTGTGTCTGTCTCTCTCTCTCTTTCTCATCTGTCCCTGTCTCATCTCTCTCTCTGATAAAAATCAGTTGGGAATAATGCAGCTCTGGCAATGAAAAAACTTAAAAAAACAATAATAAACACCATCTAAAAAATGTTGAGACTTACGAGTATCACGTCGTCCTGTCTTAGAGACCACGCTGATCTCTGTGCCCTTTCCGTGCTGCCAGCGCAGCATTGTTTCTCAGCTGGCCCTGTTTTCCTCAAGTGCAGTTAAGATCACTTCCTCCACTTAGTTGTCACATTGTTAGTCTCCTATAGTCCTTGACAATGGCTCTGGCCTCGGTGCTTATTTTATTCTGCACGATACAGGGTTTTTTTCCCAGGGTTATCCCTGGGGCTTGGCGGCACTAGGAACCCACTGCATGATAAACTTGCCGCTCCTGGCAGCCTTCTTCTTTTTTTTTTTAATCTAGAGAAAGAGAGAGAGAGAGAGAGTGAAGTGGCAGTGCAGTGGTGGGGGTAGGCTAGAGAAGGAGAGACAACCTATAGCACTGTCTCACCACTCATGAAGCTTCCCCCTTCAGGTGAGGACGAGGGCCTTGAACCTGGAACTTTGTGCATGGTCTTATTAATGGGGGGTGGAGTCGAGAGAGAAAGAGAAGCGGACGTCGTGCACATCTGGTCCATGTGCTGCTCAGGATTGAACTGAGGACCTCATGGTTGAGAGTCCAGTGCTTTATCCACTGCACTACCTCCTGGACTGCCCTAGATTTTAAATTTTTTGAGATGTACTTACTTTAGGAGAGAGGTGGACAAACACCAGAGCACTGCTGTGCGAAACGCGGTGCTCGGCAATGAGCCTGGGTCTTGGGGCCCACGCTGTACGAAATGGGCTCCGCCTCCTGAGCCGTCTCCTGCTCCCTGCACCAGTTTGTTCACTTACTTACTGAGTGATTGATTGATTGATTGATCTATTCCCTTTTGGTTGCCCTTGTTGTTCTATTGTTGTAGTTATTATTGTCTATCTTCGTTGTTAGATAGGACAGAGAAATGGAGAGAAGAGGGGAAGACAGAGGAGAGAAAGACAGACACCTGCAGACCTGCTTTACTGCTTGTGAAGCGACTCCCCTGCAGGTGGGGAGCCGGGGGCTCGAACTGGGATCCTTAAATGGGTCTTTGCGCCATGTGTGTTTAGCCCGCTGTGCTACCGCCCGACTTCCCCTGCACCAGTTTTGTAGCATGTTCTTTAGCTTGGCCTTCCCAGTTTCTTCTTAAGTAGGTTCACATTAAGCATTTTTGCAAGAATCGGGCAGGGGTAGATAGCATAATGGCTATGCAAAGAGATTCTCATGCCTGAGGCTCCAAAGTCCCAGGTTCAGTCCCTCACACCACCATAAACCAGAGCTGAGCAGGGCTCTGGTAGGAAAAGAAAAAAAAAAAAAAGAATAAAACCTGAAGTGACAAATTTAGAATAAGGGGTTGAGATCCACCACTACTTGGACCCCAGACTTCCAGCAGCCAAGAATGCAGATCAGCAAAGTGATAACACAGCGAAAGGTGTGGCTAGTCAGTGCATTTAACCTCTGCCAACTCAATTGATAACTATCCTTCGTTTGGGACACATTGTAGGAGAGGCATTTCTGCTTCAATCTTTGGGAGCTTGCTTGTACTTTTCCAAGAATAAAATTCATCCTTATTTCATTGTATTGATTTATTTGGTAGAAACAAAAATTGAGAGGGAAAGGGGGAGATAGAAACATCTGCAGCCCTGCTGCACCACTCGTGAAGCAGATCACTTGCAAGTGGGGAGGCAGGGCTTGAACCTGAGTTCTTATGCACTGTAACATGTGCAACATATTGAGCGTGCCAGCATCCAGCCCTCTCACCCCGCTTATAGTTGCATGGCATCTGTGGCAGATGGAGCCTGTCATGATCTTTGGCAATCAGAAAATTGTCCTTGGCCAAATGAGGGATCAAAAGTTTTTCAGGGGCAGGAGGGATTGTTTAGATTTTACTGTACTTGCAGGAGCCTAGGCTGTGAATGGACCATAGTCATTGATCAATGAACTTTTGGAAAAAAATCTGGGGAGACAGGTGGATTGCTGGGACTTCACTACTCTAGGCTAACTTTTTCAGATAGAGACAGATAAGAGGGAAAGACACCAGTGCCCTGAAGCTTCCTCCAGTGAGTGGGGAGCCCGCCTTGATTTTTTCCTGGCTTTAATAAACTGAAAGTTGGGGTTGATTGAACATTACTACACACTGCTCACTTGTAGAAGTTGATGCTTCTAGGGGTTTCCTTGAAGAGGAGGAAAATTAGTTAGAATCAGGGAATGATGCAAAAAAGTGTCTTGTGTCTTCTCTGCAGTATTTGTCTTTATCTTGAGGAACAAAATATTCTTTTTTCTCACCTTGTGGGTTTCTGTCAGTTCCATTGCTCAGGATACAGAGAACATGACCAGAACAGCTTGGTAAGAAAAGCAGTATCTAGGAAAACTTTTCAAGTGATAGTTGGTTCAGTGTCTGTCCAGCCAGTTAGTATGAGGGTAGGAGTGTGGAAAAGAAATTCAGTCCCTTAAATGTATTTTCCTTCTCTTTGCACTCTGGCAGATGCTTAGGGTTGGAAAAGCAAAAGCAGATGTGTGGCCCAAAAGTACACCAAAGAAAGGTAAGAGCAGTCCTCTGAAGGGACGACAGTGCCTGGCTCACAAAGTAAAAGGCTTGAAACTTGTTTCTAGCATTGTAACACTGGCTTCTTTTCTTTTTTTAGATGAAAACAGCTTAGTTCCTCCTGCCCCTGTGGACAGTGATGGAGAAAGTGATAATTCAGACCGTGTTCCTGTGCCCAGTTTCCAGAATTCTTTCAGCCAAGCTATCGAAGCAGCCTTCATGAAATTGGACACACCAGCTACTTCAGATCCCCTCTCTGGTAAGGGCAGGAGAGTGGGGTGCTCAGCACAGGGTTGGTACCTAGATCCCACACCCACTGCCCTGCTCCCCTGGATCCAGTGGCAGAGCAGACATCACTCTGCCCTTTGAGCTCCCAGGCCCATATGATTGTATCATCTTGGGGCCGGGTGTTGTCACACCTAGTTAAGCTGAGTCCACATGCTCAGTCAGATAGGACCTTTCCCCCCACCATACATTAATTCTTGAGACCTGGATGTGAAATTTAAGGGATGTTTTTTTCCTTTTTAAAAATTTTATTGTGGAATTAATGTTTTACATTCAACAGTAAATACAGTAATTTGTACATGCATACATAACATTACCCAGTTTTCCATATAACAATACAACCCTGTCATCCTTCTTGGATCTGTATTGTCTCCACCCACCCACCCACCCCAGAGTCTTTTACTTTGGTGCAATACGCCAATTCCAGTTCAGGTTCTACTTGTGTTTTCTTTTCTGATCTTGTTTTTCAACTTCTGCCTGAGAGTGAGATCATCCCAAACTCATCGCTCTGTTTCTGACTTATTTCACTTAAATATGAATTTTTCAAGGTCCATCCAAGATCAACTGAAAATGGTAAAGTCACCATTTTTTATAGCTGAGTAATATTCTATTGTGTATATATACCACAACTTGCTCAGCCACTCATCTGTTGTTGGACACCTGGGCTGCTTCCGTTTTTTTCCTTTTAACTAGACAGTTTGCCTACATTCTAGAATTGACTTGGTAGATTGTAGGTAGTAGCTGGCAAAGACAGACGCATGGCCACTCTTCATCCTGGTATTCATGATTGGATAAAGATAACTTTTGTATTGTGCTTTTTTTTTTTTTTTTTTAATTATACATGTGAGTCTCATATGTTAGAGAAAAAGCAAGCAAGAGAGAGAGAAGCCAGAGCACTACCCCTGTACATTTGACATTGGTGCTGGAGATCAAATCAGGAATCTCAGGTACTCAAGTTCAAAACTCTACCAGTTGAGCCATTTCCCTAGCTGCTCTGGTGGACTTCCTATGTGCCTAACATCACACTAACTTAATTTTCCAAATAAGCACAGTAAATGGCTGTTACTCGTAGGCTGAGGTAAGTGACTTGCTCAAAGGCAAACACCCCCACTGTGCAAGAACTGCTCTTTGAATTCAAGTACAATTGCAGAGTGCGTACTTGTAGCTGCTGTTCCATTTCTCTGGTGAAACCTGGTTCTTTCTCTGTTTCCACTTAGAAGAGAAAGGAGGAAAGAAGAGAAAGAAGCAGAAACAGAAGCTCCTCTTCAGCACCTCAGTTGTCCACACCAAGTGACACTACTGGCCCTGGCTACTTTCTCCAACTGTTCTCTCCCCTCCATGCTGTTGTTTGGCTGCTGTCATTTTTAAAGTATTTGAGTTTGAACAGATTAGCTTTGGGGGGAGGGGGTTTTCACAACATGAGGGAAACCAAGAAAAATTTAAATACAGTGTATTTTCCAGCTTCCCATCTTTAAACCAAAATAAAGTATTGACACAAGAGATCTCTTCCTGCCAAGGTTTTTAGTTTATTGCCAGGTTAGTCTTTTTGACCCACGTGTAATTTTCCTCTTCATCGGCCCTCAAGAGTCGCCCAAATCAGGGTTGTGCAGCACTGCTCTGCTGTGGCATCGCATCAGGGCGTCATGGCTTCAGCCCAGACTGTTTGTTTTTAAAAATGGTTGAATCTCTTCTATTTGTTTAGTTGTCCTCTTGTTTGAGAAAGAGGCATGGGAATAAAACCCAGTTAGGATGACGCTCAGCTTAAACTGCAGTCTTTCTTCTGACAAATAGCCCGGTTGTGATGCCAGACCTGGATGGCACTTGTACATGGGGGGGGGGGGGTTGGCCTCTTCACTGTGGCTTGTTTATCAAGGAAAACTGTCACTAAGGAACCCTGGAACCTGCCAACTTCTGGATCAAGCTTATTTCAAGTGACAGTGACCCAAATTGTAGGAGTAAGAGAGTCTGGCATGCCTGAAGGCAGAGTAGGGCAAGTTTGAAAGCAGTGGACTGCCCACTGATTCCCCGTTGTTGTAGAGCAGTCATGCCTTGGTTTGAGCTGAATTTGAGTGATGTGAATTCTTTTGCTGATTAATAAAGTGGCTTGTAGGTATAATGGATTGTGAAGGCAAATAGTAATAATAAATCACCTCCACAAGCATTGTGAGCTTTCTGGTTTCTTAAAAGCGTATTTAAGGTCAGATAGACATACTTGTAGCCTAACAGTTACCATAAGCCTGAACAATTTAGCCGTTTTGAAGTCTGACGCTCGCTCCTGTCAGAATCAAAGGGTTCTTGACGTGGGGCTAGCTCTAACCTGCTCTTCTTAAAATGAAGAGGTTCAGCTGCTCTCCTGGGTGGATGAGGGTGTTCCAGTCCTTAGGTAAAGGGGCTTTTGTTGAAGTAAAAACTCACAGGTCAGGAGTCGGGTGGTAGCGCAGGTGGTGCAAAGAAAGGGTCCTGGTTGAGCCCCCGGCTCCACACCTGCAGGGGAGTCACTTCACAAGCGGTGAAGCAGGTATGCAGGTGTCTGTCTTTCTCTCCCCCTCTCTGTCTTCCCCTCCTCTCTCCATTTCTCTATGTCCTACCCAACAATGACATCAATAATAACTATAACAGTAAAGCAACAAGGGCAACAAAAGGGAATAAAATATTAAAAAAAAAAAAAAGTCACAGATCTTCCAGTGTGTGTTTTGAGTGACATCCATCTTAAGGAGAAAACAGATCTGAGAAATGTGAATAGCAGATAAAAACTAACCAAGTCTCTTGTCCTTAATTTCTGTGACTGTGACACTCTGTTCTCAGGTGCCGGGCAGACAGGTGTAAGGCAACAGGGAAAGGAGGAATAGAAAGCTGGCAGAATGGGGCGTCTGCTGCCGCTCAGCTTTGTAATGAATTCAAGTGAGATCAGATTATGCCCCCACAAGAGTGCAAGAGCTGCACTTTTGGTCAGATCACCTGCTCAGGTGTTGGCAAAAAATCTGTTAAAAATACTCTGTTTAGTGGCAATGGAATGAACCCATGGCCTAGCCCCTGTGCCACAACCACCGCTGAGAGGCCTCTCTGGTCCAATTTTTTTTTTTTTTTCCTCCAGGGTTATTGCTGGGCTCGGTGCCTGCACCATGAATCCACGGCTCCTGGAGGCCGTTTTTTTCCCCTTTTGTTGCCCTAGTTGTTGCAGCCTCGTTGCGGTTATTATTGCCATTGCTGACGTTGTTTTGTTGTTGGATAGGACAGAGAGAAATGGAGAGAGATGGGGAAGACAGAGAGGGGGGAGAGAAAGATAGACAACTGCAGACCTGCTTCACCGCCCGTGAAGCGACTCCCCTGCAGGTGGGGAGCCGGGGGTTCGAACCGGGATCCTTATGCCGGTCCCTGCGCTTTGCACCACGTGTGCTTAACCCACTGCGCCACCGCTCGACCCCCTAATTTTTTTTTTAAATGATATTCATAAACATCTAAAAAAATACTTATTATAGGGCTGGGGAGGTAGCATAATGGTTGAGGTTCTGGTGTCTCAGATTCAATCCACAGCACCATCATAAACTAGAGCTAAACAGTTCTCTGGCCTTTCTCCCTGAATATTTCTCTCATTAAAGTAAAACATTAAAAAAAATTTTTTTTTTTTTTACTAGGTAACCCAATTGAGAGATACCACAGCACTGCCTCACCACTTGTGAAGCTTCCCCCTTACAGGTGGGGACCAGGAATTTGTACCTTTTATGCACTGTAATGTGTGCTCAACCAGGTATGCCCCTGCCCAGCCCCCAATTTTTTATTCTGACTTTTTGAGAAAAAGACCATAGAACCAGGGACCAGGTGGTGGCATAACTTGGTTAAGTGCACACGTTACAGTGCCCAAGAACTCAGGTTCAAGCCCCTGGTCCCCATCTGCAGGGGAGAAAGTTTCAGGAGTGGTGAAGCAGGGCTGCAGGTGTCTCTCAATCTCTTATTTTTTAGTAGTGATTTAATATTAACAAAACTACAAGATAACAAGTACAACTCCAAATTATTCCCACCACCAGAATTCTGGATCCCCAGCCCCTCGGTTGTAAGCCACAGCAGTTCTCCCAAGGTTACAGATAACGGGCTATCATTTTTTTTTTGTAAGGATTTTATTAATGAGAAAGGAGGATAAAGAACCAGATATCACTCTGATACATGAGCTGCTAGGGATTGAACTCAAGACCTCATGCTTGAGAGTCCAATGCTCTATCCACTGCGCCACCTCCTAGGCCACTGGCCATTATTTCTACAACTGTCTTATGTTTGGCCCTTTTTTTTTTTTTTAATAGGTTCCATCTTCTCTTCCAAGTCACACATACATCTATTATTACATCCAAATGTTCCTCCCTCTTTTCCTCCTCTCTCTCCAGTTCCTGTAGAGTTCAGAGCCCTCTGGTCATCTTCCCCCTATCATTTTTCCCCCATTGGGATTATGGATCAGAATCACTTTTGGGGTGCAGAAGGTGGGATTTCTGGCTTCTGTAATTGCTTCTCAATCTCTCCTTCCCTAACCTCCCCATCCCTCTCAATTTCTCTGTCTCTATTCAATAATAAATAAAAATTAAAACCATAGAACCATTCTACTAGTCATAGAGGTGCCCTAATACCACCCATGGTACTCCTGGGATTTGAACCCAGGCTGTCAGGAACAATTAGGTGTGTGCTCTATGGCAAGATTGCTCTCCCATCCCAGCAATTTGTAAGGCTCTGTGGGTCAGTACCGAGACCGACTATAGGAGGGTGTCTTACCGACTATAGGAGGGTGTCTATAGTTGCCTTACCTCAATATTGTAGTCAATGACCTTTGCATAACATCCATGCTAGGGGCTGTGATGCCTTAATCAGGAGGCGATACACTGAGGCTATGGGGGCAGGAAAGATGAACTTCACTTTAAAAAAAAAAAAAAATTAAGATTTTATTTACTAATGAAAGATAAGGGAAAGAGAACGCATCACTGTTACAGGTGCAGCCAGGGTCTGAACTCATATTTGAGATCCAGTACTGTGGCCACTGGGCAGCCTCGTGGACAGTGCTCAGTGCTGCAGAGGACATCTAGTGACACCGACGGGAACTAGGGAGCCTCATCTGCAGAACTATTTAACCAGGTAACAGTAGAGGAAAGTGACTTGGATTTGTTTTAAGTTCTCCCTTTTGAGCTGGGAACTTGTCCTGTAGTTATCTGTCATCCGCTTAGAAGATGGACGTCATGAGCACATTCCACCTCCCAGCATGTCCTGTTGCAGGAGTGGGTCCTGGGGATGCTCCATTCACTCCATGGCTTCAGCAGCCGCCTCGTCACCACTGTCTAGATGTTCCTCCTCCCCACTAGACTCCTCTAGCAAACAGCTTCGTGTGACAGACTTCTGAATAGCTTCTCGTTCTCCTGGAGGAAGAGCCAGACAGTAGGGATGAGTGACATTTTACACAGTTAAGTGAGGTCAGTCACGGCTTCATAGATGTGACTTGCCTTCATTCCTGCAGTTCTGCAATAAGATCAATAGCTGTCTCCTGTTGTACTGAATCAGGAACTTCTGACATGTTCTAATTGTACCTGATAATGGGAAAAGAGCTCTTAGAAATGTTACTTGCCTCAAAAACTTGCATAGCTGAGGGAGTGTCTTGCTCTCATTAGGAAAGCAGAAAGATGCACTGGCCACGACTTAATATACCTGCTACTGAAAATTGGCAGCCCAACCACATGCACCCCTACCTCCCACGTGTAAGGTGTTCAGAAAGCAGGGGTAACGGTGTCCTTTGTTCTCCAAGTATGTGATGAAGGGAAGAGCTGACGACAGGAGCTGGTAGAACTCCTTGCGGCATCGAAGTAGCACTATCCCAGTATAGGCATTGAGGTATCGCACTGTGAGGGCAGGAGTGTGGAGTAAGTTTGGAAACCTTTAAATTCACAGGAGCTAGTTAAAAACTCTAGGGCGGGAGGCGGTAGGGCAGTGGGTTAAGCACACGTGGCGCCAAGCACAAGGACCGGAGTAAGGATCCTGGTTCGAGCCCCTGGCTCCCCACCTACAGGGGAGTCGCTGCACAGGTGGTGAAGCAGGTCTGCAGGTGTCTGTCTTTCTCTCCCCCTCTCTCTCTTCCCCTCCTCTCTCCATTTCTCTCTGTCCTATGTAACAACAATGACATCAGTAACAATCACAATAATAATAACTACAACAATGAAACAACAAGGGCAACAAAAGGGAATAAATATTTTAAAAAAAATCCTAGGACAAGAGGCTGTTCCAGCTAGTGGCACTTTAACCAAGGGGGGATTTTGAAGGACAATTTTTAGTAGAGGGTTGGGGTGAGTGCACTGCAGTTTGTACACCATTCAGAACTGTTGAGGAATTTATAATCTGAAATACTCTTCTAGTTCACAAATGAAGATGGGGGCAGAGATGCATCTTGTTAGGAAAGAAAGATAGGTTCTACAGTTTCTTGTAGCAGCCGAGCTGTTCTTAACACAGATTTAATTCTCCAGGATTAACTTTTTTTTAATATTTATTTTATTTATTTATTCCCTTTTGTTGCCCTTATTGTTTTATTGTTGTAGTTATTATTGTTGTTGTCGTTGTTGGATAGGACAGAGAGAAATGGAGAGAGGAGGGGAAGGCAGAGAGGAGGAGAGAGAGAGATAGACCTGCTTCACCGCCTGTGAAGCGACTCCCCTGCAGGTGGGGAGCCGGGGTTCGAACCGGGATCCTTATGCCGGTCCTTGCGCTTTGCGCCACCTGCGCTTAACCCGCTGCGCTACAGCCCGACTCCCAGGATTAACTTTTAAGCATGCAGTGAATGAAAGTACATGTTGGTGTCAAGAGAAAGAAGGGGCAGGCCAGGCAGTGGCGCCCCTGGCTTAGTGCTCACATTACAGGGCTCAAGCCCCTGTCCCCACCTGCAGGCGGAAAGCCTCACAAATGGTGGAGTAGGACTGCAGTTGTCTCTCTGTCTCTTTCCTGCTCTCCCACCTTCTCAGTTTCTGTCTCTATCCAATAATAAATAGAAATTAAAAAAAAAAAAAGGGACTCTTTTCATACAATCGTGTGCTCCACAATTTTACCTTCACTATTGAGGAGTGATTTTTTTTAAATGATTTTTTAATATATATTTATTTTCCGTTTTTGTTGCCCTTGTTTTTCATTGTTGTTGTTGATGTCATCGTTGTTAGACAGGACAGAGAGAAACGGAGAGAAGAAGGGAAGACAGAGAGGGGGAGAGAAAGACAGACACCTGCAGACCTGCTTCACCGCCTGTGAAGCGACTCCCCTGCCGGTGGGGAGCCAGGGGTTCGAACCGGGATCCTTATGCCGCTCCTTGTGCTTTGCGCCACGTGCGCTGAACCCACCGCGCTCCCGCCCGACTCCCTTGCGTGACTTTGACAATGTTTTTCCCCGTGTAATGCCAATGCAATCAAGTAACTTACGTGGCGTCATACAGCGGTCAGGGAGCTGCTGGGGGCTCTCGCCCAAAGTCCCACCACGTTTTCCTACTTCCTACCCGCCCCTCCTTCCAGGCTCCGCACCTCTCCTCGGACTCGCCAGCCCCGGGGCTAGGGATGCCGGGCTAGGATGGCGTCGCAGAGGCTCTGAGGCTCCCTTTCCACCCCACGCCCTCCTCTGCCCAGACCCTCGCACCAGCGAAGCCCACGGAGCAGGCGGCCGCGCCGAAGGTCCCATGCACGCGGGCGATCGTGTCCCGGACGAGGCCGCACAGCACACGGTCCTCCAGACTCAGGCGGCAGCGGGGGTCGTCAGACACCAGCTCGCAGAGCAGATACCTGCCGCAGGCGAGAAGGAGGTGAGCGCGGGGACCCGGCCGGCAGCCCCGGGGCGGGGAGGTGCGCCGTACCTGTGCTTGAACCGCACCATCGCGGCTTCCGGACCTCGGCCGCCACTCAAACCGGAAGCGTGACACCCTGCCGGCGGCCAATGGCAAGGTAGCCCCCGCCAGCTTCAGCCAGTCAGGAGGGAGGCCCGGCGGGAGGGCGGGGCTAGAGTGTCGCCAGGGCCTGGTAGCCACTCAGAGGGAGGCAGGGAGGGGACGTGGGCGGAGCCAGGGTGTTGAGCGGTCGGTCTCTGCGTCAGTCTCCTTCAGGCTCCGCCCCCTGCGCTTGCAGACTGAGCACCTGGCTCGCGTCCAGGCTCTGGGTGTTCGGTCGGTGGCGAGGGGCGTGGCATGCAGCCGGTAGATGGGACCCTGGGGACACTTACTTTTCAGTTCAGTTACGTTCGTAAGGACATTCTCCCCCCACTGGATGATGCAGCTTCTGAGAACAAGACCCTGTACTCGAGACTGACACGGGAAAAGGACCCTAGTTTTTCAGGTTAGAACTTGTGTTTAATTTCTCTCTCTCTTCCTGCCCCCCTCTTTTCTTGTCTCTTTTCTTTTCTTTTCTTTTCTTTCTTCCTTCCTTCTTTCCTTCCTTCTTTCCTTCCTTTCTCTCTCTCTCTCTCTCTCTCTCTCTCTTCTTTTAAACCAGAGCACTGCTTAGCTCTGTTGAGGGGAATTGAACCTGGGACTTTAGAGCCTTAGACATGACAGTCTCTTTACATAATATTATATTAGCATTATATTTCCTACCCCTCGCCCTTTTTCTTCTCTTTTCTTCTTCTTTTTTTCTCTTCTTTTTTCTTCTCTTTTCTTCTTCGATCTGGTTTTTGGTGGTGCTTGGCATTTAACCTGGGAACTTGGAGCCTCAGACCTGGAAGTCTTTTTTGCATAACCATTGTGGTATCATCCTAGCCCAACAAATAAAATTTTAAAAAATAAGAGTGTTGGGGGGGGGGCTCGGGAGGTAGCGCAGCGGGTTAAGGATCGGCGTGATGATCCGGGTTCGAGCCCCCGGCTCCCCACCTGCAGGGGCGTCGCTTCCTGTCTTTCTCCCTCTCTGTCTTCCCCTTCTCTCTCCATTTCTCTCTGTCCTATCCAACAACGACGACATCAATAACTACAACAATAATAACTACAACAATAAAGCAACAAGGGCAAGAAAAGAGAATAAATAAATAAAACATTTAAAAAAGATACAGTGGATAATGTATTGGGCTCTAAGCATGGCATCCAAGTTTAATCCCTGCATCTCATATACTAGGGTGATGTTCTAGATCTCTCTTTCTCATTAATAAATATAATCTTTTAAGAAGAGAGTGATACAGGGGAAAGGAAAGACACCACAGCACTGAAACTTCCTCCAATGTGTTGGGCTTGAGCCAGAGTAGTGTGCATGACAGAGCAGATATACTGTTTTACTGGCTGGAATATCATTCTTTAAAAAATCTTATTTAGGCTGTAACATACTTAAATTGCATAGTAAGGGTACAATCATATATATATATATATATATATATATATATATATATATATATATATATATATATATATCACTAGGGCTCTGTGCCCGCACAATGAATCCACAGCTCCCAGTGGCCATTTTTTATCTCCCCCCTCCCTTTTCATTGACAGGACAGAGAAATTGAGAGAGGAGGAGAGAGAGAGGGAGAGAATGATATAGATACCGGCAGACCTGCTTCATCACAGACCCTTTGCCAGTGGGGAGCAGGGCCTTGAACCCCGGTCCTTGTGCATGGTGATGGGTGCACTTGGCTGGTTGCTCCACCTCCCGGCCCCCCAAGTCAGTTCATTTTCAGATACATGTAGGCTTATAGAGCCACTACCCAGATGAAGCATTTTCAAACTCAAGTTCTGTATCCTGTCCCAGTAAAACAAAAACCCCAAAACTTCACAGAAGTAGCCTTCTATCATAATATTTGTGTGTGGAGGGTGGTGGATGGTGGTGCATATCAGGTTAAGTGTACATAGTAGGAAGCTCAAGGCTCCCAGTTCGAGCCCCTGGCTCCCCATCTGCAGGGGGAGGGGGGGTTGTTTCACAAGTGGTGAAGCAGATCTACAGCTATCTCTCCCTCTCTGTCTCTCCCTCCCCTCTCAATTTGTCTCTTTGTCCTTTCTGATAAAAAAAATAATAACATTTGTGTGTGTGTGTTTTAAAATTTATTTTAATGAGAAATACAGAAGGAAAGAGAGAGAGACCAGAGCACTGCTCAGCTCTAGCTTATGGTGGTACTGGGGGTTGAACCTAGGGCCTCAGAGCCTCAGGTAGGAAAGACTTTTGCAGAACCATTATGTCATTTCCCCAGCCCTCCTCTGTCATAATAGACCAGCTTGGGCTAGCAAGATAGCTCACTTGAGTAGCGTGCTTACTTTGTCACAAGCAGGACCCAAGTTTAAGCCGGACCCTCACAGCTTTGAAGGAAGCTTTGGTGCTGTGCTGAATTTCAGTTTATCTGTTGCTATCTGGGAAAAAAAATTTTTTTAAATATATTAGCTTTGCTTTTTTTTTTTTAAGAAGTTTATATGGATTTCTGATTATACAGAACATAATGTGTAATAGTAATATGTAATGTAACAATGTAATAGTCTCGCTTGACTGTCTGTTCCTGTTGACCCCTCTGCAGGGTTATTTTTTGCTACACAGCACTGCATGTCTGGGTGCATCACTGTAGACTCGTCACTGTTCCCATGATGGACGTTATCTAAGTGGGTTCTCCATTTTCTTGTTAGACCGTCCACTTTGATGCAGTCTTGATGCCCAGCTCTGACGACCTGTACAGCTCTGCTCGGCCCATCCGGCTCTGTGCTGTCCACGCAGGCATGCGGATTTCACAGTCCCGGACGGAGTCTTTCATTTCCCCATCTCCCACTCGTTTACCAACTTGAAGGGGGAAATGCTAAGCAAGGGAGGGAAGGTGGCAGAGAGCCTTGCCTGTCCCGCTCTGCCCAAGGCTCCCGCCAGCTGGATTAAAGTGTCCCGTCTCTGACCAGCAGGGGGCGCCAAGAGCCTGTCGTGCATGGCGAGAGCCAGCCGCGGCCTCCAAGGACCTCGCTCCCGCGCGGCCCCTAAAATGATGGCATCGGACTCAGTCCCAGCGCCCCGGTCATTTCATAGATGTGGGTGGAAGAGCTGGAGCAGAATTTGAATTCAAAGCCGTGTGACTGTGGGGCCCCTGGCCTGTGCACAGTGTCTGTTCCATTGGTGCAGGACGAAGGACTGGCAGGTGAGTTCGAATCCTGTATCACAGGATAATAATCCACCCTCTCCTGGTGGGTTAGAGATTTTTTTTTTTTTCCCTTTCTTTCTTTCTTTCTTTCTTTCTCTTTTTTTTCTTTCCTTCCTTCCTTCCTTCCTCTCTTTCTTTCTTTCCAGAGCTCTACTCTGGCGTATGGTGGTACGGGGGATTGAACCTGGGACTTCGAAGCCTCAGGCATGTGAGAGTCTCTGCATAACTATTATGCTCTCTACCTCCACTTTTTTTTTTAAGATATTAATTATTTATTCATGAAAAATGATAGAAAGAACCAGGCATCACTCTGGTACGTGTGTTGCTGGGGATTGAACTGGGGACCTCATGCTTGAGAGTCCAGTACCCTGTCCACTGTGCCACCTCCTGGACCACTTTTTTTTTAATTAAAAATATTTTCCCCACCTGCGGGGGGGGGGGGTCGCTTCACAAGCGGTGAAGCAGGTCTGCAGATGTCTATCTTTCTCTTCCCCTTTCTGTCCTCCCCTCCTCTCGCCATTACTTTCTCTCCTATCCAACAATGACGACATCAGTAACAACAACAATAATAACTACAACAATAAAACAACAAGGGCAACAAACAAAAGGGAATAAATATTAAATTAAAAAAAATATTTGTATTTACTTATTATTGGATATATAAAGAAATTGAGAGGGGAGGGGAGAGAGGAAGAGTGTAGCCCTGCTTTACTACTTGTGAAGCTTTCCCCTGGCAGGTGGGAAAGATTTCTAAATTAAAAAAAATGTTTTACTTATGCTTCCCGGGGAGGTTGTACAATGGCTAGAGCACTGGACTTACAAGCACAAGGTCCTGAGTTCGACCCTCGGCTTCGCACATGCCTTGATGGTGTTCAAGTTCTCTCTTTTGTTGATAAATCAGATTTATTGTATTGTGTGTGAAAGAAAGAAGAGACCAGAGCACTGCTCACCTCGGGTGCCAGGGACCAAGCCAGTGCTCTCTGGCTTCAGACATGCAATTCTGGTGCACAAATCACCGCGCTGTCTCCCCAGGCCGGGGTCAAGATTTAAACGTGGGCCTAAAGCTGAATGCACAGCGAGTGTGGTTTGGAGAGAGGGATGTGGCCCCTGCTTGCTGGGCAGATCCCGCACACACCCCCCACCCCCAGCAGAGGGCGCTCGCCACGGCCCGCCGCCAGGGTGCAGTCCCCGCGACGGCCGGGAGGGGGCGCAGGCCGCGCCTCGCACCCCGGAGGCTCAGGCGCCGTCAGGGGCTAATTACACTTCTCCTAATGAGGCCGGCGGCTGTTTGCAAGCACCCGGGAGGTGGCGGGGGAGAGGGCGGTGCCGGGGCAGGGCGGGCTGTGCACCCTCACTCTGCAGGGAAGCACAGGCCTCCCTGGATCCACAGGGGTGCTTGCTGCAGCGGTGAGGGACCACCCCCCAACAGATGGTGGGAGGGTGGGAAACTTCCTCTGAGCACTCCCCCCATGCTTACCCTCGGAGGGTTCCCATCCTTCCTTTGTCCTTTTGGATCAAACCCCAAAATTATTATTAGCTTTGGCAAGACTTGCAAAACTTACTTAGCTAAGCATAATGGTTCTGCAAAAAGACTTTTCATGCTTGAGGCTCCAAGGTGCCAGGTTCAATCCCCTGCACTCCACCTGCAGAGCTGAGGGGGAAAAAAAAACAGACACTCAAACAAGCTCTTGCTTGGGAACAAATCTCCCAATCCTTTTCACAACTGGGAAGCCTGGAGTGGTCTCAGGTTGGCTGGTGTCTGTCCCCTCCAGGCCTCCCGGGCTTAGAATCCACTCATGGCCTTTATTTTTTTCCACCTTCCAGGATGCCTTTTGTTAGACCCTCACGGTGTACAGTGATACATATATACATCACGGTGTACAGTGATACATATATATATTAGACACATATATTGTAGCAGACTGCATTCTTCTGAGTCGAAGAGAAACAATTGACTTAACCCAAGGTCACACGGTAATTTGAGCCAACAAAAGATTGGTTTTTACTTCAAAACTTGTACTTTTGGGCTGGGGACATAGCACAATGTTTATGCAAAGACTCTTTCATGCCTGAGGCACCAAGGGCCCCAGGTTCAGTCCACTGCACCATCATAAACCAGAGCTGAATAGTGCTCTGGGAAAAATAAATAAATAGGGGGCCTGGCTGTAGCACAGCATGTTAAGCGCACATATTGCTCAGCGCAAGGATCTAGGTTCGAGCACCCGGCTCCCCCTGGCTCTCCACCTGTGGGGGTGGGGGGTCACTTCACCAGCGGTGAAGCAGGTCTGCAGGGGTCTTTCTCTCCCCCTCTCTATCTTACCCTCCTCTCTAGATTTCTCTCTGTCCTATCCAACAACACTAACAGCAACCACAATGGAAAAAAGATGGCTGCCAGGAGCAGTGGATTTGTAGTGCAGGCATCAAGCTCCAGCAATAACCCTGGAGGCAAAAATAAATAAAATGCTTAAAAAAAAACAAAACTCCCCACCTGCAGGGGGGTCGCTTCACAAGCGGTGAAGCAGGTCTGCAGGTGTCTATATTTCTCTCCCCCTCTGTCTCCCTCTTCTCTCTCCATTTCTCTCTGTACTGTCCAACAACGATGATAAACAACAAGGGCAACAAAAGGGAAAAAATAGCCTCCAGGAGCAGTGGATTTGTAGTGCAGGCACTGAGCCCAGCAATAACCTTGGAGGCAAAAAATAAATAAATAAAAATTAAAAAATAGGGGGTCGGGCGGTGGTGCAGTGGGTTAAGCACATGTGGCGCAAAGCGCAGGGACCGGCGTAAGGATCCCGGTTCGAGCCCCCGGCTCCCCACCTGCAGGGGAGTCGCTTCACAGGCAGTGAAGCAGGTCTGCAGGTGTCTGTCTTTCTCTCCCCTTCTCTGTCTTCCCCTCCTCTCTCCATTTCTCTCTGTCCTGTCCAACAACGAATTGCGTCAACAAGGGCAATAATAATAACCACAACGAAGCTACAACAAGGGCAACAAATGGGGGGAAAAAAATGGCCTCCAGGAGCGGTGGATTCATGGTGCAGGCACCAAGCCCAGCAATAACCCTGGAGGAGGAAAAAATAAATAAATAAATAAATAAATAAATAAATAAATAAATAAAATAAAATAAACTTGGCGGGCATAAGGATCCCGGTTCGAACCCCGGCTCCCCACCTGCAGGGGAGTCGCTTCACAGGCGGTGAAGCAGGTCTGCAGGTGTCTGTCTTTCTCTCCCCCTCTCTGTCTTCCCTCCCTCTCTCTATTTCTCTCTGTCCTATCCAACAACGACAACAACAATAATAACTACAACAATAAAACAACAAGGGCAACAAAAAGGGAATAAATAAATAAAAATTAAAAAAATAATAATAATAAACTTGAACTCTTTTTTAAAAAATGTATTTATTTATTCATTCCCTTCTGTTACCCTTGTAGTTATTGTTGTTGTTATTGATGTCGTTGTTGTTGGATAGGACAGAGAGAAATGGAGAGAGGAGGGGAAGATAGAGAGGGGGAGAGAAAGACGGACACCTGCAGACCTGCTTCACCACTTGTGAAGCCACTCCCCTGCAGGTGGGGAGCCGAACCGGATCTTTACACAGGTCCTTGCACTTTGTGCCACCTGCACTTAACCCACTGTACTACCGCCCGACTCCCAAAACTAAAACTCTTAACCCTTTTCTCTCTCCTCTCTTTCCTGGGATGTTTGGACCTAAATAGAGAACCCAATTGGGGTGTCAGCCTGAGATCCTGTGGGCAGTCAGGAGCCCTTGTCAGAGACTGAACACTCTGCGCTGCCCATGGGCATGAAGTGCAGCTACCTCACCAGTTTATCAGGCAGCCGCCGCTCATTAGGGGCTCCTGCTCCCCAGATCCAATCAGCCAATTCCCCTTAAGACCGTTATGGGCACTGTCTGGATTGAATTAAGCCTCCATCTGCCTGGTCAGGGGCCTCTGAGCTGTTGCCTCCTCCAGGAAGCTGGGGGAAACATAAATCCACCCGTGTCCCACCCCAACCCAGTGACCACACCCATCTCCTTCTCTCTCTCTCCCTCTCTCTTTGAATTTTTTATTTATAAAAAGGAAACACTGATAAAACCATAGGATAAGTGGGGTACAACTCCACACCGTTTCTACCACCAGATCTCTGTATCCCATCCCCTCCCCTGATAGCTTTCCTATTCTTTATCCCTCTGGGAGTATGGACCCAAGGTCATTGTGAGATGCAGAAGGTAGAAGGTCTGGCTTCTGTAATTGCTTCCCCACTGAACATGGGTGTTGACAGGTCGGTCCATACTCCCAGCCTGTCTCTCTCTTTCCCTAGTGAGGAAGGGCTCTGGGGAAGCAGAGCTCCAGGACACATTGGTGGGGTTGTCTGTCCAGGGAAGTCTGGTCGGCATCATGCTAGCATCTGGAACCTGGTGGTTGAAAAGAGTTAATGAGAGTCGGGCAGTAGTACAGCAGGTTAAGCGCACGTGGCGCAAAGCGCAAGGACCGGCAGAAGGATCCTGGTTCCCTCCCCCGGCTCCCCACCTGCAGGGGAGTCGCTTCACAGGCGGTGAAGCAGGTCTGCAGGTGTCTGTCTTTCCCCCTCTCTGTCTTCCTCTCCTCTCTCCATTTCTCTCTGTCCTAACAACGACATAAATAACAACAACAATAATAACTACAACAACAATTAAAAAAACAAGGACAACAAAAGGGAAAATAAATATCAAAAAAATTAATAAAAAAAAAAGAGAGTTAACATACAAAGCCAAACATGTTGTTGACCAATCATAGGCCTTCTTCTTCTTCTAGCGTTTGCCCTTCTTCCGTAGCCTGTCAACAGCGTCAGGTTGAAAGCTGTCAGGAGCTGCTTGTTGCTGGCTTTGAAAGTGACTGGGATCCATGTGGATTCAGTCAGTTTCCCCAATGAATGGGTCCTCACGGGATGCACCACGAGAAGGTCGGTCCAGATGAAGAGTTGAGGGGTCCTCCATTGTGTAGATAGCTAGTAGGCATATGTTAGGTATAGTCCAAAGGGCCTGTGGCTATACTAGTTTTTTTTTTTTTTCTTTTTTCCCCTGAACCTGAAATCTGATATGCAGGTGGATCCATGCTATTGTTTGGGAAGATGATGTCATGGCTGGAAAAGGACCAGAAAGCTGGCTCAGAGAAGAGAGTAGCTCCCTAATATGGGAAAGGGGTACCAATATTGTTGACTGTGACCCCCACTGATTTGATGTGACGCTCAGCTTAGGGCCACACCTGTCTTCTTTCTCACTTGTCCTGGGCCTCTTTCACTCTTCCCAGTCAGCTGTGACGATTCCCTTGTCCAAAAATTAATTGGAATTCCAAGGGCACTTACTATTAACCCAGCAATTTCTCTGCCTGAAATTGATCCCACAGTGTCTTGCTCGAGTGCCAACAGACAGGTGACAGGGTGTGTCTTGCAGCATTGTTTGTGACAGCAAAAGGTTCCCCTAATGTCTCCCAGGCAGACTCTGTTGTGTGCGTCTACTTACTAGGCAGTTTTATTTGTTGGAACTGTTCTAAACACTTGATGCAGATTGGCTCGTTTAATTCTCATAGCTCTCTGTTGGATTATCAGCAAAGTTATGACTTTTTCTATGCAAAAATGCCTCATGAAACTTTTTTTTTAATTTTTTTTTTTTTATTTAAGAAAGGATTAATTAACAAAACCATAGGGTAGGAGGGGTACAACTCCACACAATTCCCACCACCCAATCTCCATATCCCACCCCCTCCCCCGATAGCTTTCCCATTCTCTATCCCTCTGGGAGCATGGACCCAGGGTCATTGAGGGTTGCAGAAGGTAGAAGGTCTGGCTTCTGTAATTGCTTCCCCGCTGAACATGGGCGTTGACTGGTCGGTCCATACTCCCAGTCTGCCTCTCTCTTTCCCTAGTAGGATGGGTTTCTGGGGAAGCTGAGCTCCAGGACACATTGGTGGGGTCTTCAGTCCAGGGAAGCCTGGCCAGCATCCTGGTGGCATCTGGAACCTGGTGATTGAAAAGAGAGTTAACATACAAAGCCAAACAAATTGTTGAGCAATCATGGACCCAAAGCTTGGAAAAGTGGAGAGGAAGTATTAGGGAGGTACTCACTGCAAACTCTAGTATACTTCTGCTTTCTTACTTTGGTGCCATACTCCAAACTCAGTTCATGAAACTTTTTATTACCATTGGATAGGAGGGGGGTAGATAGCATGATGGTTATGCAAAGAGACTCTCATGCCTGAGGCTCCAAAGTTCCAAGTTCAATCCCATGAACCATCATAAACCAGAGCTGAGTAGTGCTCTGGTTAAAAAAAAAAAATAGTGCACTGCTTTGTACAATCCAGGTATTTTTTTTAAAAAGATTTTATTTATTTATGAGAAAGATAGGAGGAGAGAGAAAGAACCAGACATCACTCTGGCACATGTGCTGCCAGGGATCAAACTCAGGACCTCATGCTTGAGAGTCCAAAGCTTTATCACTGCACCACCTCCTGGACCACTACAACCCAGGTATTATTATTTGATAGAGACAGAGAATAATTGAGAGGGGAGGGAGAGATAGAGAGGGAAAGAGACAGAGAGACACCTGCTGCCCTGCTTCACCTCTGGTGAAGATTTTCCCCTGCAGGTGGGGACCAGGGGCTTGAACTCGGGTCCTCGTGCACTGTAACGTGTGCGCTTAACCAGCTGCGCCAGCACCTGGCTCTGCATTGTGACCTTCCTGACAACCCGATATAAAGTAAGTCCTTAGCTGTATTAACCCCACTTTGTAGATGGGGAGGTTTGAGAGAGAAGGAACTACCATGCAGAGCAGGGACTTGGACCACACTGTTCTGTTAGCCCCTCTCTGTCTCTGTGTGCATGTGAGCGGGAAATTCCCAAATAACTAACTGCCTTTCAAAGGGGAGAACAGCGCTTAGCCTGGACCCCAGAGCCAGCATGCTTGGGTTCAAGTTCTGACTCAGTCGATCACCTGCTATGTGACCTTGAACAAGACCCTTACCCTCTCTGAGCTTGTGTCGCCTCTCCCTCAAATACTAAATGACTTACCTCTATGTCCGGTGCTTAGAACAGGGCCTATCGTGACCCATGAGTGGATAAGACATTCGACTTCCAGACATGATGCTCCAAACTGATTCCCTGGTATCACATGTGCCAGTGACGCTCTGGTTGTCTTTCCCTCCTTAATAAATACATAAATCTGGGGGTCGGACGCTAGTGCAGCGGGTTAAGCACACGTGGCACAAAGCACGAGCGTAAGGATCCCGGTTCAAGCCCCTGGCTCCCCACCTGCAGGGGAGTCGTTTCACAGGCGGTGAAGCAGGTATCTCTCTTTCTCTCCCCCTCTGTCTTCCCTGCCTCTCTCCATTTCTCTCTCTCCGATCCAACAACGAAGGACATCAACAACAACAGTAATAACCACAAGGCTACAACAACAAGGGCAACAAAAAGGGGAAAAATTGGCCTCCAGGAGCAGTGGATTCATGGTGCAGGCACTGAGCCCCAGCAGTAACCCTGGAGGCAAAAAAAAAAAACAAAAACAAAAAACATAAATCTGGGGGGGGGGGTGAGACCTCTATCTCATTCCAAGCACTCAGGAAAACTTAGGTGTTTTTATATTATTTCTTGAATATTGTCTTTGGTTTTAGCCTCTGAGCAGCTCCCTCTCTCCCAGCTGGTGGTTCCAGCTGCGCAGCTCCACAACTCCAGCCTCCAGCTGAAGGCCTTTGGAGTCAGTCCTCCATGAGCTCTTTCAGTGGTACCTCTGATCAGGGCCAGGAAAGGGGCAGAGCCAGGCTGGTGTAGTGGCCCGGATCCAGGGGGAGGCTGGGATGGGGCGCTTCCTGGTTCGGGATGTTCCCAGCACCTTCCCACCGCTCAGGCTTGGAGGGAGAAAGGCCTCAAAATAGCTTCTGCTTCCCCAGCACGGCGCTAGGCCAGGACAGGAATAGACATCTGGGGGTGGCCGGCTCAGCTTCCCTCAGGGGCCCGGGGTGGGGGGAGGAATAGGTGGGTGCCAGATTTCCCCCAGTTGGGGGGCTGGGAATGGGAGTCGTGCAGCAGCTGTCAGTACGTGGGGACTTGCCTGTGTGGGGCGGGCTGGCCAGTGGTCCTCTGCAGATACCGACCAATGTCTGCATCCTCAAGCCAAGGTGACCTCCACACCAGCTCCGGCAGCCCTCGCGTGCAAGGTGGGGAAGCTGAGGCCTAGAGTGAGCTCCCAAAGCTTGAGATCACTTAGTTGGTTGGGAACCAAGGTGATGGGAGAGGCAGGCCAGGGTAGAGGCGAGAATGTTAAAAGGACTTGAGGTAAGCAAGGGTTAACTTCTTAGTTTAAAAAAAAAATTCTGGGAGTCTGGGTGGTAGCTCAGTGGGTTAAGCGCAGGTGGCAGGATGCATTGGATCAACTTTCTCGTGGTGCATCCGGTGAGTACCCATTCACTGGGGAAGCTGATGATCCTTCCTAGCTGACTGAATCCACATGGATCCCAGTCACTTTCAAAGCCAGCAACAAGCAGCTCCTGACAGCTTTCAACCTGACCTGTTGACTGGCTACGGAAGAAGGGCAAACGCTAGAAGAAGAAGAAGCGCAGGTGGCGCAAAGCACAAGGACTGGCATAAGTAAGGATCCCAGTTCAAAACCCCGGCTCCCCACCTGCAGGGGAGTCAATTCACAGGCGGTGAAGCAGGTCTGCAGGTGTCTGTCTTTCTCTCCTCCATTTCTCTCTGTCCTATCCAACAACAACAACCTCAATAACAATAACTACAACAGTAACACAGCAAGGGCAACAAAAGGGAATAAATAAATAGTTTAAAAAGTGCAGTCGGGGGTCGGGCGTTGGCACAGTGGGTTAAGCGCATGTGGCGCAAAGCGCAAGGATGGGAGTAAGGATCCCGGTTCGAGCCCCCGGATCCCCACCTGCAGGGGAGTCGCTTCACGGGCGGTGAAGCAGGTCTGCAGGTGTCTGTCTTTCTCTGCCCCTCTCTGTCTTCTCCTCTCTCCATTTCTCTCTGTCCTATCCAACAACGAACAACATCAACAATGGCAATAATAATAACCACAACGAGGCTACAACAACAAGGGGAAAAAAATGGCCTCTAGGAGCGGTAGATCCTTTGTGCAGGCACCGAGCCCAAAAATAACCCTGGAGGAAAAAAAAAAAAAAAAGGGCTGGGGTGTGGTCCGGGAGATGGTGCAGCGGATAAAGCATTAGACTCTCAAGCATGAGGTCCTGAGTTCAATCCCCAGAAGTATAGATACCAGAGTGATGTCTGGTTCTTTCTGTCTCCTATCTTTCTCATTAATAAATAAGTAAAATCTTAAAAAAAAAAAAAAAAAAAGATGGGAGTCGGGTGGTAGTACTGCGGGTTAAGCGCATGTGTCACAAAGCCCAAGGACCGACCTAAGGATCCTGGTTCGAGCCCCCGGCTCCCCACCTGCAGGGGAGTCGCTTCACAGGCGCGAAGCAGGTCTGCAGGTGTCTATCTTTCTCTCCCCCTCTGTATTCCCCTCCTCTCTCCATTTCTCTCTGTCCTAACAACAATGACATCAACAACAACTACTACAAAAATAAAAAAGGGCAACAAAAGGGAAAATAAATAAATATTAAAAAATTAAAAATAAGAAAAAGACTAGGGGTGAGGAACATAGTATAATGATTATGCAGAGACTCTCAAGCCTGAGGCTCCAAGCCAGAGCTGCGAAGTCCCCTGGTAAAATAAAATAAAAAAGAGAACGAGATATTCAAGAATAGGTACCTGCCTTGAGGAGATACCTGACTCAGCCTGAGAAGTCAGGGAAAGCTTCCTGGAGGTGACGTGAAACCCAAAGTGGGGGGGAAGACAGTCAGGATGACCTAGTTTGATGAAGTTGTGACTGGTTATAGTGACGGCACACTTGATGAGCAGAGAGAATCAGTCGATGGACCGAGTCCCCAGGCAGCAGACGCAGCTGTAGGAAAGGTTAGAGTTTATTAGCATGGACATGGCAAGGGGCTGGGCAGTGACATGCTCAGTAAAGCACACATGTCATCATGCTAGAGGACACAGATTCAAACCCCCAGCACAAAGATGAGCTAGCTCTGGTTCTCTCATGCATAACTTTTAAAAAAATATTTATTTTATTTATTTATTCCCTTTTGTTGCCCTTATTGTTTTATTGTTGTTGTCGTTGTTGGATAGGACAGAGAGAAATGGAGAGAGGAGGGGAAGACAGAGAGGAGGAGAGAAAGATAGACACCTGCAGACCTGCTTCACCGCCTGTGAAGCGACTCCCCTGCAGGTGGGGAGCCGTGAAGCGACTCCCCTGCAGGTGGGGAGCCGGAGGCTCCAACCGGGATCCTTATGCAGGTCCTTGTGCTTTGCGCCACCTGCGCTTAACCTGCTGCGCTACAGCCTGACTCCCTGTGCATAACTTTTTAAGGAGCCACTAAACCGTTTTCTGGAGTGGTTGTACTACTTTTACTCTCATCTGCAATATCATAAAGGCTCCTTTTTTTTTTTTTTTGCCTCCAGGTTATTGTTGGGGCTTGGTGTCTGCACTACTGAATCCACTGCTCCTGGTGACCATCTTTTTTTCCATTGTTGTTGTTGGCTAGGACAGAGAGAAAAGGAGAGAGGAGGGGAAGACAGAGTGGGGGAGAGAAAGACAGACACCTGCAGACCTGCTTCATCGATTGTGAAGGGACTTCCCTGCAGGTGGGGAGCCGGGGGCTCGAACTGGGATCCTTACGCCGGTCCCTGCGCTTCGCCTCACGTGCACTTGACACTATGTGCACTTAACCTGCTGCATAACCGTCCAGCCCCTAAGGTTCCTATTTCTCTATATTCTTGCCAACACTATTTTTTCTTTTTGTATCTCTTAATGAAAAAAATAACTTTTTTGTTTTGTTTGCCTCCCACCCCCCAGAGCACTTATCAGCTCTGGTTTATGCTGGTGCTAGGGATTGAATATCAGAGTCTCAGGCATGAAAGTCATTAATACACCACCAAGCACAAGGACTGGCATAAGGATTCCAGTTTGAGCCCCTAGCTCCTCACCTGCAGGTCTGCAGGTGTCTGTCTTTCTCTCCTCTTCTCTGTCTTCCCCTCCTCTCTCCACTTCTCTCTGTCCTATCCAACAACAACAATAACTACAACAACAATAAAAAACAACAAGGGCAACAAAGGGGGAAATAAGTATATAGTTTTGAGGACACTGGCGCAGAGGGGTTAGATGACTTGGCCAGTGCCACACAGCTAGTAAGCAGCCGGGCCATCTGGTTGCCTTGCGGTGGTGGGTTGGGAGAGCAATGAGCAGGGAAATTCCTTCAGAAATGCTCAGTCTGTGGTCCGGGAGGTGGCACAGTGGATAAAGCACTAGGTTCTCAAACATGAGGTCCTGAGTTCGATCCCCGGCAGCACAAGTACCAGAGTGACGTCTGGTTCTTTCTCTTTCCTCTTATCTTTCTCATAAATAAAGTATTTAAAAATTAAAAAAAAAAAAAAAAAAAGAAATGCTCAGTCTGAAAGAAGTGACATTTGAGCCAAGACTCACGATAAGACAGCAGTCATGGGAGGCCGGGGTCCGTGCGTGCGGAGGCAGGTGGGACCCAGTCTCCCTTTCTTACATGTGGTCAAGCAGTCTGCTCCGGATGGGAGGCCAGCAGCCATTGCAGAAGGGGAGGAGTGGCTGTAAGGTCTGGGGATGGGCCAGATGTGAGGGCTTGGGGAGAGCGGGCCAGGTGGAGGCGGCAGGCAGGAGGGTGATGTCTACATTTCTGAATTCACAGCTCCGGAACAAGATGAGGCGGAGTAAGAAGCCAGTGCTGGACATTTGAGCTGCTTTAGTGTCCAGGTACCAAGAGCACTGGCAGTCAAATACAACGGTTAATGAAATGTGGGTGGGCATCTAAGTTCTCTTTCTAGGCGCCAGGTGGCTCAAGCTCCTGGGCCCACCTACTGGGAGGAAGCTTCCAAGGGAAGTAGTGCTGCAGGTGACTCCTACTCTCTCCCTACTTCCCCTCCCCTCCCCTCCCCTCTCAAATTCTCTGTCTCTGTCCAATAAATAATAAAAAAAATTATTAAAGGGGTTGGGCTGGGCATGCACAAGGATCTGGGTTCAAGTCCCCTGTCCCCACCTGCAGGAAGCTTAGTAAGTTTTAAAACAGTACTGCAGATGTCTCTCTTTATCCCTCCCTGTTTCCCTCTTCCCCTCAGTATCTGTCTTTATCTAAAATAAATAAATAAATAAAAAGAAATTAAAGATTCTCATTCATTCAACAAACAGTTATGGGGCCAGAGTCATAGCTCACCAGGTAGAGCGCATTGTCATGCATGTGACCCAAGATCCGACTTCAGCACCACATGGGAGGTGTGATGGCGTCAGAGAAAGCTTCAGTCCTGTGACAGTGTCCCCCACCCACCACTTCTTTGTCAGAATGAGAAAAGTGGCCTGGAGTGGTGGATTGTGAACACACGAGGCATCAGTTCCACAAAACCAAAACAAAACCAAAACAGACAAGCAATCCCTTCCAAAGACTTTACAGAGTACTGAGTACTTACGCTCCTTACGTGGTGCTCGCCGTGGGCCAGACTCTCAGTGCTCTTAACACTGATGGATCATGCGTCGCCTCAGCATCTGTGAGTGCTGTAGAGCCAGGGGAAGCTGTGACGTCTCTCTCTCCCTGTGTCGCTCACTGTCTCTCCACGTGAATAAAAATCTTGGCCATGGGGGTCTGGCGGTAGCTCAGTGGGTTAAGCGCACGTGGCGCAAAGCACAAGGACCAGTGTAAGGATCCCGGTTTGAGTCCCCGGCTCCCCACCTGCAGGGGAGTCGCTTCACAGGCGGTGAAGCAGGTCTGCAGGTGTCTGTCTTTCTCTCCCTCTCTGTCTTCCCCTCCTCTCTCCGTTTCTCTCTGTCCTATCTAACAATGATGACATCAATAACAACAATAATAAAACAAGGGCAACAAAAGGGAATAAATAAAAAATATATAAAAATATTAAAAAAAAAAAAAAACTTGGCCCTAGAGTGGTGAAACTGCGTATGCGCAAGGCCTGGCATTGAGCTGTTATGTATGTATATATTTGAGCTGTTCTGTATGTCCGCTCAGTTAACAGGCCCAGAGTGTGCAGGGCACTGCACGTTGACTACTCTGCCTCCCAGCTGAAAGTGGAGAAAGTTCTCAGCCCCTAGAAAGCTTGCTTTTAGGTGTGTTATATTTACCTCCCATTAGACAGATGTTGTTGATCCCATTTTTCAACCCAGGAAACAGAATTTAGAGGAATAAAGCCACTTACTTGCCCAAGACCACCCTCACCCCCTCCCCTACACACACACCCCACAAAATGGGTGGCAATTGAGTTTTACCCAGCTTAGGTTCACACAACTAGCAGCTTGGAGCTCTTTTTTTAATTTATTTTATTTATTTATTTTTAAGTTATTTATTTATTCCCTTTTGTTGCCCTTGTTGTTTTATTGTTGTAGTTATTATTGATGTCGTTGTTGTTGGATAGGACAGAGAGAAATGGAGAGAGGAGGGGATGACAGAGAGGGGGAGAGAAAGACAGACACCTGCAGACCTGCTTCACCACCTGTGAAGGGACCTGCCTGCAGGTGGGGAGCCGGGGGCTCGAACCGGGATCCTGACGCCGGTCCTTGAGCTTAACCCGCTGCGCTACCGCCCGACTCCCAGCTTGGAGCTCTTGTTAACCCATTGCAATTTCTCCAGAGTCAGAGATTCTTGTCTCAAGGCTCCGAGAGCTGCCTGAGGAACACCCACTTCTCCTGGGGCTGGCGCTGCCCTTGTTTGTGGTCCTTGGGGAGCCCTGGGCCAGAGGGGGATGTGAATTTAGAGTGAGGAGTGAGGCGGGCACTTCTGTGTCTTCCTGGGTGGAGAGGCGGCTGGTGTGGTAGGAACAGCAGGCTGCGGGCCCAGCTGGGACCACTGCCAGCAACAGGCCCTGAGGGAGCCCTCAGCCCTGGCTGGACCTAATCAGGCTGAAGGGAGGGAGGCAGGCCGTGCCTGTCAGATCCTTTTAGACCATTCCCCTCAACCTTCCGGGGACCAGCTGGGAGGGTCCTGGGACAGTCCCCAGTGCCTCCTCCCTCCCCAGGTCTGCCCTGGACCCCTCCCTCCTGTTTCCTACTGCCCTGCTCCTACTAAAACTGACCCTTCTAGCTCTTCCAGGCCATTAAGTTGCTGCCAGCCTTGGGCCTTTTTTAATTTTTAATTTTACTTTTGATTTATTTTCTTGCCATCGGGGTTATCACTGGGGCTTGATCCCAGCACTACAAATCCATCGCACCCGGTGGCCATATTTTTTCTTTCCAATTTTTATTAGATAGGACAGAGAAATTGAGAGAGGACAGGGAGATGGGGAGAGGGAGACAAAGATAGACACCTGCAGACCTGCTTCACCGCTCACGAAGCAGACTGCCTGCAGGTGGGAGCAGGGTCTCAAACTCGGGTCCTTGCATTTGGTATCTGTGCACTCAACTGGGTGTGCCACCACCTAGGCCCCTGCGGCCTCAGGGCCTTTGCACACGAGATTCCTTCCTTCTGCCCAAGCTGGCTCTTGTCATGTGTCTTGGCTGGAGTGTCACCTCTTTTGAAAGCTCCTCTATAAACCACCTCTATAAACAGTTGACTACTTAGTTCTCTCCCCTAACCACCCACCCACCCACCTGGGGGTGGTGGGTGGCACGAGGGGGGCACGAGGTGAGTTCCGTAGCCATTCTCTGCCAGTTTCCTTGGCTATAAACTGGTGTTGGTGATCATAGCACCTGCCTCATAGACTTGTGGTGAGGATAGTGGCTGTCTTACCACTGTAGTGCAGGCCTTGCCAGCATGAGGCTCCAGGTTCCATCCCAGGCACTGCATGTGCTAGAAGGGTATTCTGGCTCCTTCTCTCTCGTTAAAAAATAGATTTTTGGGGGGCCGGGCGGTAGCGCAGCGGGTTAAGCACACATGGCGCAAAGCCCAAGGACCGGTGTAAGCATCCTGGTTCGAGCACCCGGCTCCCCACCTGCAGGCGGGGTCGCTTCACAAGCAGTGAAGCAGTGAAGCAGGTCTGCAGGTGTCTGTCTTTCTCTTTCCCTCTCTGTCATCCCCTCCTCTCTCCATTTCTCTCTGTCATATCCAACAACGATGACATCAATAACAACAACAATAATATGCACAACAATGATAAAACAACAAGGGCAACAAAAGGGAAAAAAATGGCCTCCAGGAGCAGTGGATTCATGGTGCAGGCACCGAGCCCCAGCAATGACCCTGGAGACAAAAAAAAAAAAAAAAAAAAAAAAAAAAATATATATATATATATATATATATATATTTTTTTTTTTAGTTAACCAGGAGGTTAACAAGTCTTGGCCTTTCAAACATGAGGTCTTGAATTTGATTCCTAGCATCGCATGTGCCAGAGTGATACCCAGGTTGTCTCTCTTACATAAATAAATTAAAAAATAAAATGGATTTTTTTCCCATTGCCACCAGGGTTATTGCTGGAGCCTGGTGCCTGCACGACAAATCCACGGATCCCTGTGGCCATTTTCTTGCTCTTTTTTTTTTTTTCATTTTCATAGAGACAGAGAAACTGAGAGGGGAGAGGAAGATAGAGAATGAGAGAGACACCTGCAGCTTTGCTTCACTATTTGTGCAGCTTCTCCCGTGCAGGTGGGGAGCAAGCAGGTTGGACCTGGGCCTTTGCACTTGGCAGTGTGTGCGTCTGTCAGGTGAGGTGCACGACTACCCAGTCCGATCGATATATATATATATATATATATATATATATATTTTTTTTTTTTTTTTTTTTTTTTTTTTTTGCTGGGGCCTGGTGCCTGCACCATGAATCCACTGCTCCTAGAGGTCATCTTTTCCCCATTTTTGTAGCCCTTGTTGTTGTATTTATTGTTATTGTTGTTATCGCTGTTGTTGTTGGATAGGACAGAGAGAAATGGAGAGAGGAGGGGAAGACAGAGAGGGGGAGAGAAAGACAGACACCTGCAGACCTGCTTCACTGCCTGTGAAGCGACTCCCCTGCGCTTAACCTGCCTGACTCCTGACATTAAAACTTTTTAAGCTTTTTTTTCTTTTCCTCTGTTTTTATTGTTTTTTGTTATTACTCTCGTGTTTAAGGACTCAGCGCCTTACCTCCTAGACTAATATGTATATCTCACAGTTATAAACATGGTTTGAATGACAGGGTGGATGAAGAAACCTGCTGGAGGAGCCTGCTTGTAGCATCCTCAGGCACGTGGTCTCTCCATTTTGCTGTTCTCTCTGCCTGGATTCCCTCCCAGAGGAAGGGACAGGACAGAATGCCTTGCGGCTGGGGGCCCGGGCTCTCTTCCACCTCTTCTGTCTACTTCCCGGAGAGCAAGAGTCTAGATGCTCACCTCCTTACCCTGCAATGGGGCACCTGAGACCCAGAGTGGGACAAGAACTCGTCAAGATGCCAGTCAGCAACATCCTCTGACCTGTTTCCGTGGTAATGTCTACACTGGGTCTGGTTCTATGAGGACCCTGGAGAGAGGTGGGGGCACTCCTGCCCTCCACGCTAAGCAGGGACCAAGACATTAGATCTGTTGAATGGTGCGGGGAGGCGGCAGGCAGATGGGCTGGGTCTGTCTGAGTCTCATTTTATCTTTCTGTAAGATGAGAACATAGAAACCCTCTCCTGGGGGGTGCTGGGTGGCTTCCCACTAAGGCTTCTCATATACTGAGCACTTATTCATTAAAAAAAATTCAGTTTGGTGGTCCGGGAGGTGGCGCAGTGGATAAAGCACCAGACTCTCAAGCACGAGGTCCTGATTTCAATCCCCGGCAGCACATGTACCAGGGTGATGCCTGGTTCTTTCTCTCTCCTCCTATGTTTCTCATTAATAAATAAATAAAATCTTTAAAAATTTTTAATTTGGGGGGTTGGGTGGTAGCGCAGTGGGTTAAGTGCATATGGCACAAAGCCCAGGGACTGGCGGTGTCAAGATCCTAGTTCAAGCTCCCAGCTCCCCACCTGCAGCAGGGTTGTTACAAGCGGTGAAACAGGTCTGCAGGTGTCTGTCTTTCTCTCCCCCTCTCTGTCTCCCCTCCTCTCTCCATTTCTCTCTGTCCCATCCAACAACGACATCAGTAACAACAATAATAATAACCACCACAACAATAAAGCAATAAGGGCAACAAAAGGGGAAAAAAAATGGTCTCCAGGAGCAGTGGATTCATAATGCAGGCACCGAGCCCCAGCAATAACCCTGGAGGCAAAAAAATATACATATTAATAAAAAATTAATTTATTGGGGCCAGGTGGGGTCTCACTCGGTTAAGCACATGTATTAGCAAGTGCAAGAAGGCAGGTTCGAGGCTCCACTCTATCTGCAGGGGGTCTGCTTCATGAGTAGTGAAGCAGGTCTGCAGATGTCTTTCTCCCTTTTCTCTAGCTTCCTGCCCTCTCTAAATCTCTCTCTCTCTCTCCTAATAAAAAATAAATAAATAAAATCAGGGGGAAAAAGGAGGGGTCCAGGTAGTCATGCACCTGGTGTGTAAGGACCCAGGTTCAAGCCCCTGGTCCCCACCTGCAGGGGGAAAGCTTCATGAGTTGAGGAGCCAGGGCTGCAGGTGTCTCTCTGCCCTCTCTACCCCCCATCCCCTCTCAATTAGTCTCTATTCAATAACAAAAATTAAAAAGATTAAAAAAATAATAATACATTCTTTAAAAAAAAAGAAAAGAAAACTGGCTGCCTAGAGCAGTGGCTATGTAGTGCTGGCACCAAGCCCCAGCGATAAGCTGGTGGCATTAAAATTTTTTTTAATATTTATTTATTCCCTTTTGTTGCCCTTGTTTTTACTGTAGTTATTATTGTTGTTATTGATGTCATCGTTGTTGGATAGGACAGAGAGAAATGGAGAGAGGAGGGAGAAGACAGAGAGAGGGAGAGAAAGAGAGACACCTGCAGACCTGCTTCACCACCTGTGAAGCGACTCCCTTGCAGGTGGGGAGCTGGGGGCTTGAACCGGGATCCTTATGCCGGTCCTTGCGCTTTGCTCCACATGCGCTTAACCTGCTGCACTACCGCCTGACTCCGGATATTAAAAAAATTTTTAAGCTTTTTTTTTTCCTTTCCTCTTTATTGTTGTAGTTATTATTGTTATTGTTGTCATTGTTGGATAGGATAGAGAGAAATGGAGAGAGGAGGGGAAGACAGAGAGGGGGAGACAAAGACAGACACCTGCAGACCTGCTTCACTGCCTGTGAAGGGACTCCCCTGCAGGTGGGGAGCCGGGGGCTTGAACCGGATCCTTATGCCGGTCCTTGTGCTTTGCTCCACGTGCACTCAACCCACTGCGCCACCGCTCAACTCCCGACATTAAAATTTTTTTTAAAAGATTATTTATGAGAGAACCAACGGGAACATCACTTTGGCATATGTGACATCAGAGCTCAAACTTGAGAACGTCACATGTGCAAGTCCTGTGCTCTACCACTGCACAGCCTCCCTGGTATGTATTTTAGCCCCGTTTTCCTGGGAAGGAAACAGGTGCTTGGAGCAGGGAGGCAGTGAGCTTGACCACGATCCACCGAGCAAGAGTTCAAATACAGGTAGGCTGACTACAGCGCTCACACTTCACCTTCAGCTCTTAACTCTGCCCGCCCCGCATGGTGGGGGGATTCAATGGAGGGATCCCCTGAACCCCCTCACTGCGAGCCACAGTGTTTCCTCCCCACGGACCCCCACTCAGAGACGCACAGCCTAGCCATCTGCTGCAGGATTTTCAAATGATTCCTGCCTTGATCACTTCCAGACTCTCCAGGCAGAAGTCGAAGTTATTTTGGGGCTTTGATGGCTCCCTCTGGCTGACTCTGACCCCCACCCTCAGCTGCAAACACCTCTCCTTTCAACTGCACGGTTCCTTAGCAGTAGCTTACCCATTCATTTTCTGCCCCCTGCCCACAGCTCTCAGCTCAACTCCAGCCCCAACACCTGCCCTCCGATCCCCTCCTGCAGCCTTGCCCTGCAGCCACTTCCGCCTCCCCACCGGCTTGCTGGAGTGGGGCCACTGCCAGCAGCAGCAGCAGCTCTGCCTCCAGCAATGACCCTCCCTCCAACTGTAGGATTTTTCCAGACTTGAGCAAAATCTCACACACCATTTGGAGGCAAATATTCTTGGCTGGTGTTCCCCGCACCCATCAGAATCCAGCCTCCCAGTGTCATCCAGCCTGGGCTGGGAGGAGCTCCCAACTCCTCTGGATACACGTAGGGGCTCTATTCTACCACAGTTGAGAAAAGAACACCCCACCTCCCCCGGGGGGTCACGCAGGCTGCCTCTGACTCTCCTCACCACCACTGTTAGGTCACGGTGCGTGGGGCTGACGTCACAGGGATGGGGCATGGGTTCTGCTGTCGCTGTCTGTTCTCTCTGGTTCTCCCTTCCAGCTCCACGTTCTGCCAGGGCCGCCCGCAGGCCTTGCTTGCTTTTCAAAAATAACTCCGGAGTCTTGCTCACCGAGGCGGGGAGGCACTTCCTTGGCGGCCCAGGAAGGGTGTTAATCCTTCCTGAAGCCCACCCTGGGCTAGCCTGGGGTGCTGGTTATGGGCTGTCTGAAGTAGTTCTCATGCTGACACCCTGTTCCCTAGCACTTGTCAGTTCCTTCAAGGAACAGGGCAAATGGTCTTTCCACCCATCTGTCTATCTACTTGTCCATCTATCTGTCCATCCACTCACTGATTCATTGATTCATTCATTCACCCAACAAACCTGAGAAGGACACCTTGGGGTAGTTTCTTTGCTTTCCCATTTGTTTCTGAGTTACTTCGCGGCTCTTCTGAATCTCTGCTTCTTTCTCTAAACTAGGGGTCCTGGTTAGGCTGGCTAGCAAAACCGGAAGGAAACAGATGGTAGGCTCAAACTGGGTATTCTGGGGAGGACAGAGAAAGGAACTAGTTAGGGGCTGGCAAGATAGCTCACTCCAGGGCGCCGGGCAGTAGTGCAGCCGCTGAAGCGCACATGGCATGAAGCGCAGGGACCGGCGTAAGGATCCCGGTTCGAGCCCCCAGCTCCCCACCTGCAGGGGAGTCCCTTCACAGGCGGTGAAGCAGGTCTGCAGGTGTCTATCTTTCTCTCCCCTTCTCTGTCTTCCCCTCCTCTCTCCATTTCTCTCTGTCCTATACAATAACAATAATAACAATACTACTAACAATAATAATAGCAACCATAAACAACAAGGGCAACAAAAAAAGGGGGGGGATAGCCTCCAGGAGAAGTGGATTCATGGTGCAGGCACCATGCTCCAGAGATAACCCTGGAGGCAGAAGAGAGAGAGAGAGAGAGAGATTAAAAAAAAAAAAAAGTTCACTCCAGCAGCTCACTGGCTTTGTCATGGACACACCTGGGTTTGTGCCTGGCTCCTGTCACACTGAGAGGAGCTTCAGTGCTACAGTCTCTCTCTGTTTTTTATTTTATTTTATTTTTTTGCCTCCAAGGTTATTGCTGGGGCTCAGTGCCTACACTACGAATCCACTGCTCCTAGAGGTCATTTTTCCCCATTTTGTTGCCCCTGTTGTTATTATTGTTGTCACTGCTGCTGCTGTTGTTGTTGGATAGAACAGAGAGAAATGGAGAGAGGAGAGGAGACAGAGGGGGAGAGAAAGACAGACACCTGCAGACCTGCCTCACCGCCTGTGAAGCGACTCCCCTGCAGGTGGGGAGCTGGGGGCTCGAACTGGGATCCTTACACCAGTTTGTGAGCTTTGTGCCACGTGTGCTTAACCTGCTGCGCTACTGCCGGGCTGCTCCTTAGTTATTTTAATTATCTTATTTATTGGATAGAGACAGCCAGAAATCAAGGGGGGAGGAGAGAGAGAGGCAGGAGCTTGAACCTGGGTCCTTTTTTTTTTTTATTTAAGAAAGGAGACATTAACAAAACCATAGGATAATAGGGGTACAACTCTCCACACAATTCCCACCACCCGATCTCCATATCCCATCCCCTCCCCTGATAGCTTTCCCATTCTGTATCCCTCTGGGAGCATGGACCCAGGGTCGTTGTGGGTTGTTGAACCTGGGTTCTTGCGCATTGTAACATGTGCTCTCAATCAGGTGATCCACCATCCAGCCCCACAGCCTGAATTTTTAAAATATTAAAAACAAAACAAAACAAAAAGGGGGTCAGCACGGTGGGTTAAGTGCACGAGGCGCAAAGCACAAGGATCCCGGTTCGAGCCCCCAGATCCCCACTTGCAGGGGAGTCGCTTCCCAGGCGGTGAAGCAGGTCTGCAGGTGTCTGTCTTTCTCTCCCCCCTCTCTGTCTTCTCCCCTTCCTCTCTCCATTTCTCTCTGTCCTATCCAACAACAACATCAACAACAACAATAATAAAACAACAAGGGCAACAAGAGGGAATAAATATTAAAGAAAGAAAGAATGAATGAATGAATGAATGAGTGATTGAATTTTCTAAGTGGATAATTAATTACGTCAATTGTAAATGAAGACAATTTAGTAGTGGCTTTTCTGTACTTTTTCCTCATCTCACTGTCCCGGCTTAGACATCTATATACAGAGCTGTACAGAAGAAGTGAGAGCAGAGATAGGGAGTGAGAGACAGAGACAGAGAGAGGAGAGACAGTGGAGCACTGCTTCATCACTTGTGCGTCATCACCCTTTGCGTGGGGGGAGCAGGCAACTGAACCTGGGTCCTCACACATGGTCTGTGTGTGTGCGCTGCCATGGCGCCACTATCTGGCCTCCTTATTTATTTATTTATTTACTTGTTTATTTTTTGCCTCCAGGGTTATGGCTGGGGCTCGGTGCCTGTACCACGAATCCACTGCACCTGGAAGCTTTTTTTTACATTTATTTATTTATTTATTTATTTATTTATTTTCCCTTTTGTTGCCCTCTCTTTTTTTTATTGTTGTTGTTATTGATGTCATCACTGTCAGACAGGACAGAGAGAAATGGAGAGAGGAGGGGAAGACAGAGAGGGGGAAAGATAGACACATGCAGACCTGCTTCACCGCCTGTGAAGCGACCCCCTTGCAGGTGGGGAGCCAGGACTCGAACTGGAATCTTTATGCAGGCCCTTGAGTTTCTCTCCATGTACACTTAACCTGCTGCACTACCAGCTGACTCCCCTGGAAGCTATTTTTTTTTCCTTTTGTTACCTTTGCTGTTTTATCGTTGTAGTGGTTATTGTTATTATTGATGTTGTCGTTGTTGAATAGGATAGAAAGAAATGGAGAGAGGAAGGGAAGACAGAGAGAAAGACAGACCTGCAGACCTGCTTCACTGCTTGTGAAGCGACCCCTGCAGGTGGGGAGCCTGGGCCTCGAACCAAGATCCTTAAGCCACTGGTCCTTGCACATGGCGCCATGTGCACTTAACCTGCTGCTACTGCTCAACCCCCCATATTTTTTTTAACTAGAAAGCAAAGCAAAAATAGTGACTGACAACTGCCATTCCCACCAACAGAGCAGGAACTTTCTTCACATCCTCACCAGCACTTGTACCTTGACCTTTTGATAAATTCCTTGACTTTAAATATATATATATATATATATATATATATATATATATATATATATACATATATATTTATTATTTTATTTATTAATGAGAAAGATAGGAGGAGAGAGAAAGAACCAGACCTCACTCTGGCACTTGTGCTGCTGGGGATCAAACTCGGGACCTCATGCTTGAGAGTCCAAAACTTTACCACTGTGCCACCTCCCAGACCACAAATTCCTTGACTTTTTATTTATTTTTTTTAAAATATTTTATTTTATTTATTTATCCCCTTTTGTTGCCCTTGTTGTTTTATTGTTGTAGTTATTATTGTTGTCGTCGTTGTTGGATAGGACAGAGAGAAATGGAGAGAGGAGGGGAAGACAGAGAGGAGGAGAGAAAGACAGACACCTGCAGACCTGCTTCACTGCCTGTGAAGTGACTCCCCTGCAGGTGGGGAGCCGGGGTTCGAACCGGGATCCTTATGCCGGTCCTTGTGCTTTGCGCCACCTGCGCTTAACCCGCTGTGCTACAGCCCGACTCCCTCCTTGACTTTTTAATAAGCCATTCTAGCTGGTCTGAGCTGAAACCTCATTGTGGTTTCTCTAGTAATGAGTGATGTAAAACACCTTCTCTCTTATATGTCTGTGAGCCACCTCTGTCTTCTTTGGTAAAAACCCCTATTTGAGTGGTCTGGGTGGTGGCGCAGTGGATAAAGCACTGGATTTTCAACCATGAGGTCCCAAGTTCAATTCCTGGCAGCACATGTACCAGAGTGATGTCTGGTTCTTTCTCTGCCTATCTTTCTCATGCATAAACAAATAAATAAATAAATAAATTCTTTTAAAAAAATCTACTTAAATCCTCTGCCCAGTTTTTTTTTTTCCCTCTCTCTCTCTCTCCCCCCGCCTCCTCTCTTTCTTAACCAGAACACTGTTCAGCTCTGGCTTATGGTGGTGTGGGGGATTGAACCTGGGACTTTGGAGCCTCAGGCATGAGAGTCTCTTTGCATAACCATTATGCTATCTACCCCCACCCTTCTGCCCAGTTTTTAATCGGGTTATATATATTTTTTGCTGAGTTACTTGGGCTGTTTATAAATTTTGGGTATTAGCTTTTAGTGTGGTATATGGTTTGCAAATTGCATCTCCTGTCCAATAGGCTGCCTTTTCAAGCATAATGCTTTTGAGATTAGTCCACATTGTAGCATGCATCACTGCATCATTCCTCTTTGTGGCTGAAGACATACTCTGTGGCTGTATGGGTGTACTGCCATCTCTCTCTCTCTCTCTTTCTCTCTCTTCTTTAAATAGTTATTTATTCCCTTTTGTTGCCCTTTTTTATTGTTGTAGTGATTGTTGTTGTCATTGTTGGATAGGACTGAGAGAAATTTAGAGAGATGGGGAAGACAGAGAGAGGCAGAGAAAGATAGACACCTGAAGACCTGCTTCACCACGTGTGAAGCGACTCCCTTCTCTCCTCATCTCTCTGTCATATGAAATAAGCAGACAGAGAGATGAGGAGAGAAGGAAAGATAGAGGTAAAGAGGGGGGGAGAGAGATGTCACAACATCACTCCAGCAACCTGGGACGTAGCACAGTGGATAACACATTGGACTTTCAAACATGAGGCCCCAAGTTCAATCCTTGACATTGTATGTGCCAGAGTGATACTCTGGATCTCTCTCTCTCTCCCTCTCCCTATATCTCTCTCTCCCTCTTCCTCTTCTCTCTCTCATGTATTAACATGAGATTTATTAACATCAATCTAGGGAAAAAATCACTACATGTGGTCTCCAGGGATTGAACCTGCGCAGCTCCTACCCACCGTCCTGCGTCGTCGCGATGCTTTCCAGATGCTGCCTCTAGCTGTGTAGAGATGGGGGAACTTCGCGTGGTCACTGTGTGTGTCCGTCTCTGACCACACTGGGGGCCCTGTGAGGACCGACTCACCGTCACCATTGCCTCAGACGTGGTGCCTGTTATTCGATCTCTTTACTTTTAATTTTTTATGGGTAAATTTATTTTTTATGTTTTATTTAAGAAAGGAGATATTAACAAAACCATAGAATAAGAGGGGTACAATTCTGCACAATTCCCATAACCCGATCTCCACATCCCACCCCCTCCCCTGATAGCCTTCCCACTCTCTATCTCTCTGGGAGTATGGATACAGGGTCATTGTGGGTTGCAGAGGGTGGAAGGTCTGGCTTCTGTAATTGCTTCCCCGCTGAACATGGGCGTTGACTGGTAGATCCATACTCCCAGTCTGTCTCTCTCTTTCCCTAGTAGGGTGGGGCTCTGAGGAAGTGGCGCTCCAGTACACATTGATGGGGTCGTCTGTCCAGGGAAGTCTGGTCAGCATCTTGCTGGCATCCGGAACCTGGTGGCTGAAAAGAGAGTTAACATACAAAGCCAAACAAATTGTTGAACAATCATGGACCTAAAGACTGGAATAGTGCAGATGAAGTGTTGGGGGTATTCCCTGCATGCTCTTGTGTACTTCTGCCTTCAGGTATATATTTTTCCCCTAGTTTATGGGCACGTGTGAACATATGCTCTATCTCAGGGGACCTGGACTATATCTAGGTTTGGGGACTTTATTGGGGAGTAGACCACCTGGAATGGAATTAGAGAATACTGTGAAAGGAAAGGTCTCACCTGAGTGATGAAGCTGAAGGGTTGTCATTCCACACCTGAAATCTCTGGTCACAGTCTGAAGTGAAGTGTGCTGGGGTGGCACTCGTTGTGTTGATTAGGTTGCGATCCGCGGATGCAATATTATTTGATTTGAATTGAGAGCAGCATGCAGAAAAGTGGGCCCCACTCTAAGGTTCCAGGACTGGGGGAAATATAGGCTCGATAGTGGAAATGTGAGGTTCCTGTTGTCTTAGGGTTCAAGAAGACAATGGGTAGTTATTGTTATCATCACATTATTTGGTGATGGGGTTAACTTTGGAAAGTCCCTTTGTTAGGGTTTGGGGTATAGTACCCAGCATCTTGTATATAGCTATGCTATCGGTTGCTTCTGTTCTCCCTGGTCTAGGCTTTTGGGAGAGAACATATCAAAGACAGCCTATGTATTAAAAAGACTCAGTCTGTGTTTTAAGAAGTTCTAGACATATCATCAGTTTTTTGCCTCTCATATTAATTAAATAGTGGTTTATATAATGTTTGCACTTTAATAGGATTGTACATAAACATCACTCCCACCACCAAAAGACTGTGTCCCATTCCCACCACTCACCCCCCACCCTCCACCGTGCCGGGAAGCCCAATGGCCACCCTCCCCTTCACCACAGTGTTTTTACATTGGTGCCCTGCTCTCGATTTAATCAGATCCTGCTTTTAGTTTCCCTTTCTGTTCTTCTTTCTCAACTTCTGTTGATGAGTGGGGACATCCCATACTCATCTTTATCTTTCTGACTTAGCTGACTTAACATAATTCCTTCTAGCTCTGTCCAAGATGGGTCAGAGAAGGTGGGCTCATTGTTCTTAATAGCTGCATAGTATTATGGGTAAATTTAAAAAATATATTTATTTTCCCTTTTGTTGCCCTTGTTGTTTTTTATTGTTGTAGTAGTTGTTATTGTTGCTGTTGTTGATGTCGTTGTTGTTAGATAGGACAGAGAGAAATGGAGAGAGGAGGGGAAGACGGAGAGGGGGAGATAGGACAGAGAGAAATGGAGAGAGAAGGGGAAGACAGAGAGGGGGGCGAGAAAGATAGACACCCCGATCTCTTTAGTTTTACACTGTGATTTTTTATATTTATTTATTCCCTTTTGTTGTTCTCATTGTTTTATTGTTGTAGTTATTATTGATGTCACTGTTGTTGAATAGAACAGAGAGAAATGGAGAGAGGAGGGGAAGACAGAGAGAGGGAGAGAAGGGGAGACACCTGCAGACCTGCTTCACCGCCTGTGAAGCGACTCCCCTGCAGGTGGGGAGCCGGGGGCTCGAACCAGGATCCTTATGTCCATCCTTGCACTTTGCGCCACGTGGACTTAACCCGCAGCGCTACTGCCCGACTCCCTACACTGTGATTTTTACAGTGTGATTCGACTGCTCCTGCACCAATTCTATCATCCTTTTTATATCAGAGGAAGAGGGAGACAGAGGGACAGAGAGGAACCACAGTATTGCTCTACCATCTGTGGAACTTCCGACAGCGCTGCACACAGGTGCTCCCAGTGTGGTGCCCAGGCTTGAACCTGGGCCTCCACATGGAAAGGCACATGCCCTGCTTGGCAAGCTATCTGCTGGTCTCCCTAAACACATGAGATTTAACCCGGGAAGGCTTCACAGGAGAAGCAACTTTTCACAGAGTCTTGAAGTTAGAGGAGTCGAGCAGTTTCCTAGAATCCACACTGATTTAAAAACAGCAACCGCCATTAACTAAGCACATACTTTTTGTGCCAGGCACTGAAATGAGAGTCACTTCCGGGCAGCCAGCGAGTGAGGGTCGGGAAGAGTTTGCACTTGAACCCACGTCCACACACGAACGACTGCCTCCTACTACCTCTTCTAGCCTGGTTCCAGATTAGGGCTGGGGTCATTCCCTCTGCCTCTCCCCTGTTTCTCTTCTGGGGACATCTGGGCCAGACTAGAGAGTGACAGAAGGACAAGCCAGATGGGGGACACCCCTTGGGAAGGTCGTGGGAAGGGCTTCTGGTGCCTGCCCTTCCGGATCCTGTGCACTTCGCCGGGGGCCTGGGTTTCTGGGAGACACCCCTTCCCTGCTGGGGTCCCCTCACCCCTCCTGCTTCCTTAGCCCCTCGAGCTCCTCGGGCTGAGCTGGAATCTGCGGGGAAAGGAGCAGGATTTCGGCTAAATATAAACCAGGCTGTTCCAGTTTCCAAATAGAACAAAGGAGCAGGGTGTTAAGTTGATTTTTATAAATAAGGAGAGAGAGAGAGAGAGAGAGGGAGTGAGAGAATATTTTTTCGAGATGTTTAATAAAATCGCCTTGTGAGAGGCAGGAAAATCACTGGGCTGCAGTGGGGGGTTTGGAGGAGGAAGGGGGTGGCGGGGAGAGAGGATGGGGAAGGCTTCTTCCTTCCTCCTGTGATACGTGCAGATGTCCTCGTCCTTTGCCTGGGACCAGGGAGGGGTGAAGCGGCCACAGAGGGGCTCAGGGGCCCCAGGAGAAGGCAGAGGACCTGGAGGACTCCCTGTCATAAAAGTGACTGTGTACCAAGTGCCCACTGATGCCAGGCCCTGTGCTGGGTGTGGGCATCGCCTCGCCAAATGCGCACAGTGCATGCGTGTACTTGTCACTGCGTGCTCTGTGATGCAGCCCCTGCCTCTCTCTCCCACCTCTTCTCCCCCTCTCCCTCAGACTCCCCCCACGCCCAGCACACTAGCTCCACACCCCAGACTCCTTCCCTTCTCCAGGCTCTGGGCCTGTGCTGCCCTCACTGCTGTGGCTCTCAGTCAGCTCTTGCTAATCCTCTGGGCCTCAGAGTAAGTGTCATTTTCTTGCTGAAGATATATACATATATTTTATTTTATTTAAAAAAAATTTTAAATTATCTTTATTTATTGTATAGAGATAGCCAGAGATTGAGAGGGGTGGGGGAGATAGAGACACCTGCAGACCTAATTCACCACTCGTGAAGCTGCAGGTGGGGACCAGGGGCTTGAACCTGGGTCCTTGTGCACTGCGATGTGTGCACTTAACCAGGTGCGCCACTGCCTGGCCCCATGTATTTTATTTTTAATTTTTTAAATTTATTTTTAAAAGGAGACATTAACAAAACCATAGGATAAGAGGGGTATAACTCCACACAATTCCCACCACCAGATCTCTGTATCCCATCCCCTCCCCTGATAGCTTTTCTATTCTTTAACACTCTGGGAGTAGGGACCCAAGGCCATTGTGGGATGCAGAAGGTGGAAGGTCTGGTTTCTGTAATTGCTTCTCCACTGAACATGGGCGTTGACTGGTTGGTCCATACTCCCAGCCTGCCTCTCTCTTTCCCTAGTAGGATGGGTCTCTGGGGAAGCAGAGCTCCAGGACACATTGGTGGGGTTGTCTGTCCAGAGAAGTCTGGTTGGCATCACGCTGGCATCTGGAACCTGGTGGCTGAAAAGAGAGAGTTAACATACAAAGCCAAACAAATTGTTGAACAAACCATATATTTTATATATAATTATACACACATATAAATATAATTTTAAGGTAGAAACAGAAGTTGAGAGAGTGAAAGAGATCCCAGGACAGAACCAAAGCTTCCTTCAGTGTGGTAGGGCCTGGGTCAAGCACAAGCAAGGAAGCTATCTTGCCTGCCCCGTCTTGTCCATCGTCTACAGGCTGGTCACCCCTCCATCCAGCTGTCATCACTGTTGTCTGTCCAGCTGAGACCTTGTTTTCTGGCATAAAGGTTTCTCTGTCCACCACCTTAAGTTCACCCCAGAAGGCCCCGAACACCTGACAGACCCCCTCTCTCCTCCTCTGATGGCAACTCCCTTGTCCTTGTAGTCTGCTTTTGTTTTTGTTATCTTTGCAGAAGTTTACATATTTTACCTGCATTTCTTTTGTGTCTTTTCTTAAGAACCACCTTGGTCAGAGAGGCTGTCCGCAACAATTCTCATGACTTGGCAACAATCACTTCCACTCCAGAGGTCCCGGCTGCCCTCCTTCACGCTGTCTGTAACTGGCCAACCAACTTACTTACGGCTTGGACATTTTCGATGCCAAGGACTGAACTTGGGGTTCTGTGCAGATAGGTCCTGCTCTCTGCCTGCTGAGCCACCTCCCCTACCGCCACAAAATGTACGCCATGTACAGGCCACTGAACACACAGATCTTTCTAGAGCCATTAAGAAGTGAGCGCTTTACTCGACGTCAGCAGAAGAGAGCCAGCCTATGCTCCAGGTTCTAGGCTCTGGGCTCTGGGCTCCAGGTTCTAAGCTCTGGGCTCTGGGCTGCAGGCTCCATGCTCTAGAATCCAGGATCCAGGGAGCAGAGGGCTCTCACTGGGGGCCAGAGGAAGCACAGATATGTGCATTTGTTCCTTTCTTCTTAAAGACTTATGTATTTAGGGGAGGCCAAGTAGTGACACACCTATTAAGTGCTCATATTACAGAGCACAAAGACTCAGGTTCAAGGCCCTGGTCCCCAATTCGGAGGAAAGCTTCCTGAGTGGTGAAGCAGGGCTGTAGGCATCTGTCTCCTTCTCTATGTCCCCCTCCCCTCTCAATTTCTCTCTATCTCTATCCAATAATAAATAAATAAAAATATTTAAAAAACAATCTTTAAAAAAAGATTTATGTATTTAGTTATAAATGGGGGGAAGAGAGAATGAAAGCCATAGCACCACTCTGGTACCTGCAATGTCAGGTATCAAACTCTGGGCCTCATGCTTGAGAGTCCAACACTTTATCCACTGTGCCACTTCCTGGGCCGCATCCTTGCATCTATCTGCCATATAGTGGCAGGCCAGGTTGATGGTAGACAGGAGCACCATGGATGCTCTGGTCTCTCCTTCACAAAAATGAATAGGGGGCCCGGAGGTGGCACAGTGGGTTAACACACATGGTACAAAGTGAAAGGACCAGTGTAAGGATTCTGGTTCAAGCCCCTGGCTCCCTACCTGCAGGGAGGTCGTTTCACAAGTGGTGAAGCAGGTCTGCTGGTGTCTATCTTTCTTTTTCTTTTTCTTTTTTTCCTCTAGGGTTATTGCTGGGCTCGGTGCCTGAACCATGAATCCACCGCTCCTGGAGGCCATTTTTCCCCCTTTTTGTTGCCCTTGTTGTTGTAGCCTTGTTGTGTTTATTATTATTGCCACTGTTGACGCTATTTGTTGTTGAATAGGACAGAGAGAAATGGAGAGAGGAGGGGAAGACAGAGAGGGGGAGAGAAAGACAGACACCTGCAGACCTGCTTCACCGCCTGTGAAGAGACTCTCCTGCAGGTGGGGAGCCGGGGGCTTGAACCGGGATCCTTACGCCGGTCCTTGCGCTTTGCGCCACATGTGCTTAACCCACTGCGCCACCGCCCGACCTCCGGTCTATCTTTCTTTCCCCCTCTCTGCCTTCCCCTCCTCTCTCCATTTCTCTCTGTCCTATCCAACAACGACAATGGCAATAATAACAACAAGGGCAACAAAATGGGAAAAATGGCCTCCAGGAGCAGTGGATTTGTAGTGCAGGCACAGCCCCAGTGATAACCCTGGAGGCAAAAAATTAATTAATTAATGATATTATTTATTTGATAAATAAATGAACCGAAAATAGGTTTATTATCACCCTTCTCTGGATTATAGTCAAGTTTAGCACAGGAACTTTCACTCCATTAGCTGAACAGCTACTACATTGCAGGCTCTGGGCAAAACACTCTACAGGGCATCTCATTGACTCCTCATACCAATCTCAGGTAGTAGGTATTTCATTTTATTTGTTTACTTTTATGCAACAGTGGGGAATGAACTAAGGGCCTGAGCACATGACACATCACGGAGAGCCCCCCTGGCCTGCCTTCTACGCTACTGTATATCCTGAGAGAGGAGAGATGGAGCTCTAAGGAGAGAGAGAGGCAGATGTTGGAGAGATATTAAAGCAGTATAAAGCAGTGACCCGTGGAGCTCCCCTGGTCCGTAGTGGTCCCATGTGGTGCGGGGGACTGAGCCTAGGGCCTCCATGCATGATGAGGCCTGCACTCTACTCTCTGTTCTCTCTCCAGGCCCCAGTATTTCTTTATGAAATATGAATGAAGAAAATGGGGCTCCCGGGGGTAGAGTGACTTGCTCAGGGTCACCCAGAGCTGGGCTTGAACTTCAGGTAGGCTCACGCACAGAATTGGGTTTGTAAGTGTCATATAACCCAGTCCCGTGGGCTAGCTCACTTGGATAGTGTGTGCTTTTGCCTTATGTACGACATAGGTTAGAGCCCAGACCCCACCTTCCCTGTTTCTAGCTTAAAAAAAAAAAAAGTATCATACAATCCTCTTGCCTCTCAGAGTGGGTGGTTCAGCGACCTTTCCGCTGCTCTTGGCCTAAGGGGGAAGTGACAGGGCCAGCTAGGGTCACGGCATGAGGCAGAGGCCAGCCTTGCCCAGAGCCCAGGGGGGACTGCTCTCTGCACCTCTGACTCATCTCCACGGAGCAGCTCCATCCCCAGCCTCAGGAGGTGTTATTTATAACCCACAGGTTCTCAGAGCAGGGAGCCTGCAAGCTACCTGGGCCTGGGCTGCAGGGGGTGGAGGGGAAGGCAGGGAGGGGGTGGGCAGAGGCCATAGCAGAGCCTCCCTGCTCCTTGCTCTCCAGTCAGCATTCACAGGGAGGTACCCTGTAGCTCACTCTGGGGGTGTCTGGCTTGTCATCAGTAGACAACCTCTCCTCCCCCGCTGCCCGCCTCCACACTGAAGAGGCTTGAGTGAGTGAATGAATGAATGGCAATAGCTTCAGGCTTTCTTATTTGGTCAGATCATGCCATCTCTCCACCCCAGACTTCCCAGTGGTTCCCCCTCTCATTTAGACTCAGTCTTTACAATGGCAACCAAGTTTGTCCACAGTCCAGCTCCTGCTCCTTTTGACATGCTACATACACCCTGGTCACTTCACTCTGGCGACCTCCTTGCTGCATGTGGTCCTGTTTTGGGGCTCATGCCGTTTCCTCCCTTGGGGTCAGCCATCCCTCTGTGCCCCCCCACGCCACCCCCTGGCCTGTCTGCCTCAGCCCCTTCAGCTCTCTTGTTCAGAAATAAACTTCTCAGGGAGACCTTCCTTGACCATGCTACTTAAATCATACACATGTACAAGGATTTGTCGTCCCTTTACTGCTACTGCCATCACCTAGCTACAGATATCACTGATTTGTCATTTTTAAATATCTATTTATTATGGATAGAGACAGACATTGAAAGGGGAGGGGGAGGGGAAAGAAGGAGGGAGGGGTGAGAGAGAGGGAGGAAGAGAAAGAGGGGGAGAGGAGGCAGGTTGTAACACTGCTCCATTGCTTGTGAAGCTTCCCCTGCAGGTGGGAACCAGGTGCCTGGCTGGGTCCCAGCATGACTCAGGGTTTTTCTTGTCTGCTTCCTATTGGAATATCAGCTTCAGAGGTACTTTGTTTTGCTCGGTGGTGCATCCCCAGTGCATAAGTAAAACAGTGGCTGACACACAGGTAGCACTTAATCATAACTGTTGGCTACACGCTTTGCTGCAATTCTCACAGACTTGAACCAGCTCACCTTAACCTCTCTGGGTCTCAGTTTTGTTGGACTCGGTGGACTCCAGTCTGGGTAGTGGAGGGTTCTAGCCCTTCATCCTATCTCAGGGCATTTGCTCAAAGAGTTGGCCAAGACCTGGCTAGCTATTCCTCTCCCAGACCAGTCTTCCCTGTGCAGTGTTCAGGCGTATGGCAGCGCTCTGGTATCTGTGTTTGAGACTGTGAGCAGATAGATGTGCTTGTGTGAAGGAAGGAGCCTCTGCATGCATTTGGAACCCTGGCTGAGGTGGGGTGTTCCAGGAGAATGTCAGCACAGGTCCTAAAGTTGCCTAGTTGCCTGCCTGCCTGCTTCTTTGTGTTTCCAGTGGAGCAAAAAGTAGAAATGTCCCAGAGCATGACAGACCCACCTCTAATTAAGTGAGAGAAACACCCGCTGCTTTGGAGAGGAAAGAGCTTCTTGGCTGGGGCTCCTCATACCTGTAACACGCTGTTTCCACTTCCTCAGCTGTGACAAAGCCACAGCAAAGCTGCCCACCTTCCCACCAGGGAAGCCCTCAGGACTGCAGACTCCAGTGGGGATGCCAGGCCCATTTTTAGATCTCATCTGCTCCTAATGGGCCCAGACTTGCCCAGGTTTCTAAAACAATTGCTGACACATCTTCCTCCCTCATCTCTTTCAACTCTTCATTTAAATGACAACTTCTCACCGAGGCCTTTCTTCATGTTATGACCATCTTCTATCTTACTACACATATTATTAGTGGGTTTTGGAATTTACTAGCATGTTCACACATGTCCCCATTTAATTACAGAATCATTTTTGGCTTGAGACACTGCAGGCTGACCTAGCTTCTGGGAGGCTTCACTACATTTTTCTTAGAAGAGGTAGCTTTTATAAACAAGGGCAGGCAGGCAATATAGGTATTTTATAAATAATGAAACTGAGGTTAAGTGGTGACTTGATATGCCTAATGTCACACAGCTGGGACATGAGCCCAGGCAGGCAGCTGGCCCTGGGCTTCTAGGGAAGAAGAAAGGGGCAATCATATTTGGGGAGAATAAACTTAACTTTTGAAGGATGAATGACGACATAAGAGCATTTGGGCCTTTGGAGCTGAGAAACTTGGGCTCAAATCCCAGGACTATCGTTACCTGAACCCTAAGACAAGACTTTAAGAGTGTGTGTGTGTGTGTGTGTGTGTGTGTGTGTATGTGTGTGTGTGTGTGTATGTGTGTGTGTGTGTGTGTGTGTGTTGGAGGGGAGGCGGCCCAATAAGTGATTTAGAAAGTGTGTGTGAGACTTGCAAGCATGAGGTCTTTGGTTTATCCCTGGGGTTACATATGCCAGTGATGCTCTGGTTCTCTCTTATTCTCAAATAAACAAATATTAACATAACAGGTGGGAAGGGAGGTGGCTCAGCAGATAGAGCGAGCCTTGCATGAATCAGAGTCAGTTCCAGCCCTGCCACTACATCAGCCCCTTTGTGGGCCCCCATAGGACCCTGCCCTCAACTTGGATCAACAATGGTAGAGAATGTTCCATCCTCCAAAGGGAGGCTGAACACCATACTCTATGCTACACCTGAGGAAGATGGGTCCTGATATTGGGGCAGCTTGGAAAGTTCCTACTCATGACCACAGAATGTGAGCTCAGATCTGCAGGGATGCAGAGGCCACACAGGCTCCTAAGCTGAATATGGGCCCCAGATCACATCAAATTGATGGGGTTTACAGTCAACAACATATTTGGGAGCTACTCTCTTCCCTGATCCAGCTTTCTGGTCCTTTTTCCAGCCGTGACATCATCTCCCCAGACAATAACTTGGGTCCACCTGCACATCAGATTTCAGGCTTAGGGAAAAACAAAACAAAACAAAACAAAACAAAACAAAACAAAACAAAACAAAAAACTAGTATAGCCACAGGCCCTTTGGAATAGAACTCAAATAGGCCTACTAGCGGGAGTCGGGCAGTAGCGCAGCAGGTTAAGCGCAGGTGGTGCAAAGTCCAAGGACTGGCTCAAGGATTCCTGTTTGAGCCCCCTGGCTCCCCACCTGCAGGGGAGTCGCTTCACAGGTGGTGAAGCAGGTCTGCAGGTGTCTCTCTTTCTCTCCCTCTCTCTGTCTTCCCTTCCTCTCTCCATTTCTCTTTGTCCTAACAATGACATAAATAACAACAATAATAACTACAACAATACAAAACAAGGGCAACAAAAGGGAAAATAAATAAATATAAAAATATACCTACTAGCTATCTACAAAATGGACCCCCCCCAACTCTTCATCTGCACTATTCCAGCCTTTAGGTTCATGATTAGTCAACAACTTGTTTGGCTTTTTATGTTAACTCTCTTTTCAGCCACCAGGTTCCAGATGCCAGCATGATGCCAACCAGACTTCCCTGGACAGACAACCCCACCAGTGTGTCCTGGAGCCCCGATTCCCCAGAGCCCCACCCCACTAGGGAAAGAGAGAGACAAGCTGGGAATATGGATGAACCTGTCAACACCCATGGAGTCTGGTGGTGGGAAATATGTAGTTGTACCCCCTCTTATCCTGTTTTTGTCAGTGTTTCATTTTCATAAATTAAAAAAAAAGGGGGGAGTCGGACTGTAGCGCAGTGGGTTAAGCGCAGTTGGCGCAAAGCACAAGGACTGGCATAAGGATCCCTGTTTGAACCCTGGCTCCCCACCTGCAGGGGAGTCGCTTCACAGGTGGTGAAGCAGGTCTGCAGGTGTCTGTCTGTCTCTCCCTCTCTCTGTCTTCCCCATCTCTCTCCATTTCTCTCTGTCCTATCCAACAACGACAACAACAATAATAACTACAACAATAAAACAACAAGGACAACAAAAGGAGTAAAAAAAAAAAAAGTTGTGGTCCGGGAGGTGGCACAGTGGATAAAGCATCAGACTCTCAAGCATGAGGTCCTGAGTTCAATCCCCGGCAGCACATGTACCAGAGTGGTGTCTGGTTCTTTCTCTCTCTCCTCCTATCTTTCTCATTAATAAATAAATAAAATCTAAAATAAAACAACAACAACAAAAAAAACCACTATGGACAGAACCAGGGGAAGCTCCATGAATGGTGGAACAGTGTGCTTTGGTGGTTCTCTCTAGAAATAAGATAAAATCGGGCTGTGAGACAGTTCAAAAATACAGCCCATGCTCAAGACCCAAGGTTTATTCCCCCACATTGCACTGTGCATACACACACACACACACACACACCTGCCTCAGTCTCCCCATCTGTAAACAAATAATCCCTCCCACACAAAGTCACTGACAGTATTAAGATAGTGAGATTCGGGCAACAAAAGGGAATGAATAAATAAATAAATATTTAAAGAAAAAAAAAAAAAAGATAGTGCGATTCAATGTCTGCCACTGGACTATGGCCGCTATGTAGCAACCCCACGACCTGCCAAACCTCCTTCCCTCACCAGCATCCCCACCTCCCCCGCCAATGAAGCAGCTGGAAAAGCGCAGGCGCAAGATCCTGCGGGTGATGAGATGTCGCGAGAATAGGCCATTGTCTCGCGCATGCGCGGCCTCAGCCTTAAGGCACGTGGCCTGTGACCCACCATTAGCGCCCGGATGCGAGGCGGCGGGGACTATGGCGCTCGGGGGGGTCGGGGCTTTCAGGGCTGGTGTGTTTTAGCCTGCAAACTTCAAGCCTCCTGGCTTCCCTGGGCGAGCTGGAGAGGGGAAGAAAAAGCGCAGACCTCCCGGGACCTCCCATGGGCCCCTTTGGGTCTCTCCGTCCGTCTTCGAAGGAGGCTTGGCTGGCCGCATTGGTCACCCCCAGGTGAGGCGCCAGCAGCCAGGCGACAGGTGACACGGGCCCTGCCGGGGACCCTCGTGGTGGCCTGGGGCAGGGGGTAAGGGCTGGGGGGGAGGGGGCTCGGAGCCTCCCCGGAAGCTGCCTGCTGAAGCGGAATCGGTGGTCGGTCGTGGAGGAAGTTTGGGATTCGATCCTGAAAGCGCTGGGAAGTCGCTGAAGTTGGGGACTGATGTCATCTTCGTTTTACTTTTTTTTTTTTTTTTACATTTATTTATTCCCCTTTGTTGCCCTTGTTGTTATTATTGTTATTGTTGTCATTGTTATTGGATAGAACAGAGAGAAATGGAGAGAGGGAGAGAAAGACAGAGAGAGGGAGAGAAAGACAGACACCCGCAGACCTGCTTCACCGCCTGTGAAGCGACTCCCCTGCAGGTGGGGAGCCGGGGGCTCGAACCAGGATCCTTACGCCCGTCCCTGTGCTTTGCGCCTCGTGCGCTTAACCCGCTGCGCTACCGCCCAACCCCCTTACTCAGCCTTTAATAAAAGTACATTTATTGGGACCTGGTTCCCTCCTGCCTGCAGGGGGAAAGCTTCACCAGTGGTGAAGTAGGGCTGCAGGTGTCTCTCTGTCTCTGTCTCTCTCCCTCCCCCTCTCAATCTCTCTCTATATATCTAATCAGAATGAATGAATAAATATTTTTAAAAGAGTGCATTTATTGGAGAATGCATGCCTTTGTTCCTTACTATAAGATCCTCACCTTCCTGACCATGCACTAGACTTTTTAGCGGTTTTTTTTTTTTTTTTGGATTGATTTAAATACTGCAGAATGTTTCCCAACTCTTAATTCCGAGACATCAGTTCCACCGTTCTCTTTTTGTAGTTGTTAACATGGATTTTGATGGCATGAAAAAGCTTGTCCTCTGAATTATATTTAGCTCCTACAAACTCCACTGCACAATTATGTTGTAAGGAGGAATTAGGTTTTATCTTTAAGTTATTATTATAGCCTAGAGAAAAGGTGAGTGTGGAGAAGAAGTACAGAAAGTAGTAGCATATCACATCATTAGTGTTTCCAACGTGGCACAGACTAGAACAGACTGACACGTGTGCTAGGTGCACCAGTCGGGGGTGGCATGAGACACAAATGGCACACGCAGGTTAGATGGGTAGAGGCGTGTGAGAAAGGGGGGGGGGCGGAAAGCAAGGGGCTGGTGCAGTACCCAGGGAGCCCATAATAGTCAGGCTTTTTTTTTTTTTTAATCACTCCTAGACCTGAAGGTCGAACGGAAAAATAACAGAACCCTGAAAGAAAGAAGATGGGGACAGGACATTCTGGAGAGGAAGCAGCAACCTTTTTGTGTTGACCTGAGGCGATCTGGCAGGAAAAAAACCCCTTCAGCCTCCAGCTCCTCCCTCCATCCAGCCTGATGCTGCCTCCCGTTGGCTGGATCCAGGTGAAGGCCAGAGGTCAGCAGAGAGGGAGCCGTGGGTCTGGAGAGGCACATGGGAGACCCGGCACTCAACTGGGAGCGTCGGGCGCTCGCGCTCTGATGCTGCCACGTCTCCTCAGTCCTGAGAAGTTTACACTTATTTATCTTACTGACATTGTTATTTACATTTATTTATTTACTTTTGTTATCAGCAGGGCTTCCACTGCTCCAGGCTGAATATTTTCAGAGAGAGAGCGGGAAAGACACTACAGCACTGGAGCTTTCCTTCCAGTGCAGTGGGGGCGAGGCTCAAACCTCAGTGACATGTGACAAAGTAGGTGCCCTCCAGGTCAGCTCGCTCAGTGGCCCCAACCCTCACATTTAAATCTGGATAGTCTGCTTGCTTTCGCCATGAGTGCGGCCCAGGTTCAAGCTCAGCTTCTGCAGTGGAGGAAGCTTCAGTACTGTGTGTGTGTTTGTGTGTGTGTGTGTGTGTGTGTGTGTGTGTTTATCTCTCTGTGCAAAAAAGTCAGCTCAGAGTGGTGAAGACCTGGCAAAGGGGGGGGTAAGTAAAAATAAATATCTTTCTTTTTTTTAAAAAAAGTATTTTTATTTATTATTGGATAGAGAAATTAAAAGGGGAGGGGGAGATAGAGAGGGAGAGAGAGAGCGACCTGCAGCCCTGCTTCACCACTTGTGAGGCTTTCTCCCTACAGGTGGGGACGGGGGGTGGGGGGCTTCAACCTGGGTCTTCACACAATTTTAATGTGAGTACTTAGCCAGGTGCACCACCTCCTGGCCCTCATTTTTTAAAAAATATCTATTTATTGGGGAGTCAGGCAGTAGCGCCACGGGTTAAGCGCAGGTGGCACAAAGTGCAAGGATGGGAGTAAGGATCCCGATTCTAGCCCCTGGCTCCCCAGCTGTAAGGGAGTCACTTCACAGGAGGTGAAGCAGGTCTGCAGGTGTCTATCTTTCTCTCCTCCTCTCTTTTCCTCTCCTCTCTCCATTTCTCTCTGTCCTATCTAACAACAATGATATCAATAACAACAATAATAACTACAACAACAATGAAAAACAAGGACAACAAAAGGGAAAATAAATATTTTTTAAAAAATATTTATTTATTCTCTTTTGTTGCCCTTATTGTTTTACTGTTGTAGTTATTATTGATGCTGTTGTTGTTGGATAGGACAGAAAGAAATGGAGAGAGGAGGGGATGACAGAGAGGGGAGAGAAAGACAGACACCTGCAGACCTGCTTCACCACTTGTGAAGTGACTCCTCAGCAGATGGGGGGCCATGGACTCAAACCGGGATCCTTCCGCCAGACCTTGTGCTTTGTGCCACCTGCGCTTAACCTGCTATGCTACTGCCCAACTCCCATACTTTACTTTTTTAAAGAATTTATTGTGGTCTGGGAGGTGGTTCAGTGGATAAAGAATTTATTTATTCGCGTGAGAAAGCTAGGTGGAGAGAGACATCACTCTGGCACATGTGCTACTGGATATTGAACTCAGGATCTCATGGTTGAAAGTCCAGTGGTTTATCCACTGTGCCACCTCCCGGGTCACAGAAGCTGTGTTTTTAAAGACATGTCCTTACTCTAGCAGAGCATTTGTCTAGAGTTCTGAACAGTAAATACAACCCTGCTGCTTTCAGAATTAGATGCTATTCCCTCAAGAGCAAGAGAATTCAGGCTCTGAATTCTGAGTTCAGAACCCAGGTTCTGAATCCAGTGGTTGGGAAGTGGCAGTCATGTTCCTTACCATATTGGTACCATGTAGGTAACAGCTGAATAGTCATTTGGGGGGGGGGGGCAAGGGTACCAGAATAGGATCTACCAGAGCAGTTCTGGAAATTGGACATCCTCTTGTGAATGAATGGAGTTGATTGTGGCCTCACATTTTCCGAGTCTGTGAAATCATTCTCCGAGTCTGTGAAATCATTCTCCCTCTTTAATGAGGTCCTCTGGGAAGAGGAGGAGCGGGCCTCCTTTCGTGACATGACTCTGACAAGCAAATCAATTCGTTCCATTTGTCTTCTCTTTGAAAACAGCAATCCTGCAGCATTACATAATCTAATCTTCATGCCTGGCTGGTTTGTTCTGTCCTCCTGAGGAATTGGCAGATGGTGCCAATGCAGAGACCCGCTTACACGCCTCGCAAGCCTCCTGGTATTAGAGTCACTCTCAGTGTCTCTCTTTGCTGTGGGTTCCCTCACTGTCATTCGTTTCTGGGGCTCAGTTTGCTGTTTTGCATTCCACGGGCACCACTGATTTTTGTTTGTTTGTTTTTTGCCTTGGGTCCTCATTCCAATTGTAATAACACAATAATTGGAAAAACTGAAAGCAGATAAAAAGAGAACAGAAAGCGAAGTTGCAAGCGCAGAGAACTTCCTGGATCTGTTCTATTAAAGGTTGGATGTTCAGAGGTTTTTGCTGCTAAACTTTGACTTCCTCACCCAGCTTAGTCCCCGTGTATATCACTGTTGCCAGGTTACGTATGTATCAGGGCTGGGAGAGTGGAGAACGGCTTGATAAGGCCCCTGGGTTCCCTTTCTCACAGTGGGTCACACACCTGCAGGAATGATTCTTCCCCAGATGGGACAGTTGCCTGAACTCCCCCTTTAGGTCAGTGCTGTCCCCCTGGCTAGAGGAAAATGACCTCAGATTCTGTAAGATGAGTCACCTCGAAGACAGTATCCAGGCAAAGGCAGTGCTCAGCCGTCCCACCTGAAAACCTTCTAAGAGCAGCCACCGGGGCTCCCTGGACACGACAGGGACAGTTCTGCTGTTTGTCTGGAAGTCAGCTGACATGCTCCAGTTTTGCCTTTCACCTGTTAGAACACTGAAGAATTTCTCTCTCAGTTGACCAGCAGTCGTATCCTTGCACTCCCATGTGTAGCCCACCCCTCTGCTCTCTGTTGAGAGGGTCTTATCTGAGGTGACTCCACGAGAGCTTTCTTTGCCCACTCCACTTTGTTTCTAACCGTGAGGAGCCAGGAGGTCTGCTTGGTGGAGGGCCGGGCACACCTCCAAGTGCCACAGATGTAACCGCCCTGCTCACAGACTGCACTGTTGGCTGACTGCTTTTGGATGGAACCTTAAGGCAATTAAAACACAGAACCCGCCTGCCTGTGGCAAAAACATGCCTGGTCCTTAAAGGTCACATGCGCCTTTCTGTGTGCCGGCCGCTCAGGATACAGGGTGTATATGCATGTAACAGAAATGATCTGTCTTAAGAGGAAACCGAACCAAACCACGTAGGATCCTTTCTTCTACCCACACTGAGTCCAAGCATAAGGAACTGCTTCTGTAAAAACAACGTTTTGCTGCTTTTCATTGAGTACTCACTGAGTGTGAGGCACATCCCTACTCTGCTGTGAACTGTGGGTTTCCAGTGATGAAGAAGACAGTCCCTGCCTCTGCTGTCTTGGAACACACCGTCTAGTGGGGGAGGCTGACGACGAAGGAAGCCAGGTGGCTGGAGCACCGTGAGGTCATCTGAGCACAGACTGCATTTCAGCTCCTGGAAATGGCACAGGGGTAACGGTGACTTCCAGTGTGGCGTAGTAGACTGTCTACAGCGACACTGCTGGAGTGCAGGTTGGGTGGCATAAGCATCACTGCACTCATGTGTGCGTAGGGAGTGACCCCACGTCCAGGAGTTCTCAGAGAGGCTGTGGAGAGTAGGGGAGGAGTGTTCTGGGAGAGTGTTGGTGGCGACATGTTCCCACTTTTCGTAAGAGAAGACGGTCACTGTAGGGGAGAGAGTGGCCCTCATCTGTGCCTTCTCTCTCCTTTGTCCAGGAAACAGACACAGGACCTGCTAGCTAGAGTAAGGGGAATGAACTGCTCATGTAATTATGGATAGCGGCCTACCTGGGAATCAGTTCATGCCAGTCTTCGCCTGTCAGAGCCACTTACCGATTGAGTGGAGTCATTGCTGTTTTGAAAACCATAATTCGTGTTCTAAATGGTACAATAGTTGATCCTACTTTTCAGTATTATTTTTGCTCTCTGTCCTCACTTTTCTGTGTATTATAATTTGTGTACAGTGAGATAGATATAAAGTCTTGGGTGTACAGTTCTGTCTTGACATATGCATATATTCTTGTAGCCCAGATCACTCTTCACTTTATTTTTAACATCTTGGAATCCTCTTAAGTGATGAACATTTGGATCCCTGCGTTCAGTCCGCTGATGCCTCCTCCCCCCTTCAGATTCTCAGCCAGACCGTCTCTGAGTTCCCCAATCACCACAGAGGACTTAAAGCCATAAGCACACTTTGTAATCCCAGCTTTCTGAAACCTAACAGAGAGATTTTCTCATCTGAAAACAAGGGAAGATTAAGTGAGGGATTTGATTCTGACAACAGCCAGAAAGGAATGAACTAGAGAAGAAAAGTCCCAGAGAATTAATTCGAGCATCACTGTGCAAATGCTTTCCAAGACTCTAAACATGACATACAGTCCTGGTCAGGAGAGAGCTGTTTCTCAGAGAAGCACGCCACAGGGCCGTGGCATTATCACACTGAAGTCTGATAAATGGGAGATCCTTGCACATTTAAAGAACTTTCCCCGCAGCCCTGCTATACTCTTTCTGCAGGCATCCTCTTAGAAGGGAGCCACAGAGACAGATAAACACAGCTCTCTCGAGGCTCCTGCTGTGGCCCCGGGCCCCGGGCTCATCTTCACTCACCGTGACCCTTGGTTGTGAAGTGTCTGGTCAGCAGCCCGAACCAGCTCTTCATCTGCATCACTTTCACCAAGGCTTACGCAGTCAGTCAGCTGCTTAGACAGGTAGGCAGCTGTGACAGAACAGCATGTGACCCGTTAGTGACTATGATCTGCAGAACGCAGAGAGAAGACAAATGAGGGGCTCTGTGGGGAAATGCCTTTAAAGTTACACAGGCAGCAGCTCTCGAGGGGGTAAAGCACTGGGTCTCGAGCACGAGTTCCTGAGTCTGATCCCTGGGATCCCATGTGCCAGAGTGATGCTGTGTTCCTCCCCCACCCCCGTTTCCCTTTCTGTCTCACCAATAATAAGTCTTTTAAAATGTGTACGGTTCTAGACAACCGAATAGAATCGTTTGAAAAGTATTTCTTCGTGACAGGGTCCTTTGCAGTAACCCTATTCCAATTATATCTCAAGGAGAGGCATAGCATTCTCATTTCCACATCCAGAACTTTCCCTGTCTCGATGATGGTATTTCTGAAATATTTCCTGGATCTGACTCAGCCTCTACATTTAGTCTTTATTACCTCCCCATCAGACTTGACTCCTTAAAGACGTGATGTTCACTTACTCACTGCTCTGCTCTCATGCCTGGTACACGGTGGGCACACAATTGTTTTGTTAAATGAAGGAACCCAGTTTCCAAATTGGTCTTGTCGTCAGTGTCCTTCTGTTGAAGACAACGTGTCAGCATTATTTTAAAATGCATGGTTTTACTTCTGCCCTTCACACTTTCAAAACCTTCAAGGGCTGTCTCCTGTCTGTAGAACAGAGGGCAAACTCCTGAGTATCCAGCTGCAGATCCCCCCCAGTTGAGTCCCAAGCACCTTTTCTGGCCTGTCTTCCAGCCCTTACCCTCCACCTCCTCCCGCAATCACGAAGTGCTTCCCAGATGTGCTACGTTCACGCTCCCAGGCCTTCACTGGAGCTTCTGCTCTGCTGGGAATGACCTTCCTACTCATCTGGTAGAATTCCATTTCTCCTTCAAAATACAATTCAGATGTCAGCCTCTAACACCTCCCAGTTCCCCTACTGGCTCTGCTTCCATATAACCTAGCTTGTTACTCTTTGTTGGATATTTCCCATAATATATATATTGAGTCAGAAATTGAGGGGGGGCAGGTGGTAGCGCAGCGGGTTAAGTGCACGTGGCACACAGCGCATGCATCAGCATAAGGGTCCAGGTTTGAGCCCCCGGCTCCCCACCTGCAGGGGTGTTGCTTCACAAGCGGTGAAGCAGGTCTGCAGGTGTTTTATCTTTTTCTCTCTCCCCCTTGATTTCTTTCTGTTCTATCCAACAATGACAACAATACTAATAGCAACAACAACAATAAAGCAACAAGAGCAACAAAAGGGAAAAAATAGCCTCCAGGAGCAGTGGATTCGTAATGCAGGCACCGAGCCCCAGCGATAACCCTGGAGGCAAAATAGATAGATAGATACATACATACATAGATAGAAAGAAAGAAAGTAAGAAGAGGCGCAAAGCTCAAGGACCGGCGTAAGGATCCCGGTTCGAGCCCCCAGCTCCCCACCTGCAGGAGTCACTTCACAAGCCGTGAAGCAGGCAGGTCTACAGGTGTCTTTCTCTCCCCCTCTCTTTCTTCCCCTCCTCTCTCCATTTCTCTTTGTCCTAACAACGACAACATCAATAACAACAATAATTACAACAGTAAAACAATAAGGACAGCAAAAGAGAATAAATAAATACATATTTAAAAAATAGGGAGTCGGACGGTAGTACAGCGCACAAAGGACTGACATAAGGACCCCAGTTCGAGCCCCCGGCTCCCCACCTGCTGGGGAGTCGCTTCATAGGCAGTGAAGCAGGTCTGCAGGTGTCTGTCTTTCTCTCCCCCTCTGTCTTCCTCTCCTCTCTCCGTTTCTCTCTGTCCTTTCCAACAACAACAACAATAAAACAACAAGGGCAACAAGAGAAAATAAATATTTTTAAAATGTAAACAAAAATGCTTAATAAAAAAGTCTAAAAAAAAATTAAGAGGGAAGGGGGTGATAGGCAAAGAGACACAGCACTGCTTTACCACTTGCAAAGCTTTCCCCCTGCGGGTGGAGACCGGGAGCTCGAAATTGGCCGCTAGTGCCTTGTAATGTGTACTCAGCCAGGTGTGCCACCACCTGGTCCCTATTTCCCATCATATTATAGTGGACTTTAGCCTTTTAAAGACAAAAGTTCCTAGAGATGAGAGACTGAATCTCCTGTACTTAAAACATTTTTTATTGGGGGGGATTAATGATTTACAATCACCAGTAAATACAGTTGTTGGAACATGTGTAAAATTTCTGTTTTCTGCCAAACACTCTAACCCTCTACCTAGGTCCTCCCCAAATGCCTTCACTTTGGTGCAATACACCAAACTCAGCCCAAGTTCTGCTTTGTGTTTTCCCTTCTGTCCTTTTTTTTTTTTTTTTAACTAAGGCAATCTATTTTATTTTAATTTTTGCTATCTTTATTTATTGGATAGAGACAGGCAGAAATTGAGAGGGAAGGGGTGATAAGAGAGGGAGAGAGACAGACACCTGCAGCACTGCTTCACCACTCACAAAGCTTTCCCCCTGCAGGTGGGGACCAAGGGCTCGAACTTGGGTCCTTGTGCACTGTAATGTGTGCTCAACCAGGTGTGCCACCACCCAGCCCCTATCCTTATTTCTCGCCTTGTCTATGAGTGGCTTCCTCCCTTCTCTTTGACTTCTCTAGCTTCACAGCAAGGCGACACATATATTTTATGGACTGCAAAGTGTAAGGCAATAGATGTTTCAAGTATTCTGTACTTAAAAAAAAATTTTATTGTCTTTATTTATTTATTGGATGGAGACAGCCAGAAATCGAGAGGGAGGGTTGGATGGAGAGGAAGAGAGAACCTGCAGCCCTGCTTCACCGCTCGTGAAGCTTTCCCCCTGCAGATAGGGACTGGGGACTCAAACCTGGATCTTTGTGCATTGTAACATGTGCGCTCAACCAGGTGTGCCACCACCCAGCCCCCTTCTGTACTTTTTTAAAAACAAATTTTATTTATTTTCCCTTTTGTTGTCCTTGTTTTTTATTGTTATTGTAGTTATTGTTGATGATGTCATCGTTGGATAGGACAGAGAGAAATGGAGAGAGGAGGGGAAGACAGAGAGGGGGAGAGAGAGAGAGACACCTGCAGACCTGCTTCACCGCCTGTGAAGCGACTCCCCTGCAGGTGGGGAGCCGGGGGCTGGAACCAGGATCCTTACGTGGGTCCTTCTGTACTTTTTTAAACATCTGGATCTGACCACTACTCGCCTCCTTCTCAAGTGTCACCACCCATGTCTCTACCATTATTTCTCACCTGCCCCGTGTCACAGACCCTACCGGCTGAGGCTCCACAGTGAACTCGCTACAAAATGGCCAGTAATGCAGGCCGCCAGTCACCACTCCCAGCCCACCCAGGGCTTCCCTTCACACTCGACTGGACCCAAAGCCCTTGAGTTTGGCCCCTGCCTGCCTTCCTTTCTGATTTTCTTTCTCCTACCCTCCTCCTGCTCGCTCCAGTCTTCTTGCCTCTCCTAGAATCTTGAAGAATCTTAACCGGCCTGCCCTCTGCCCGGCTATCTGCACAGCTTACTGTCTTCAGTGCACTCACAGTCCCCTCCTGAGAGGTCTTCCCTGCTCAGTGGCTCAAACAGCAGCCTCCCTTGAGCCCTGCTTTTTATTTTACTTTATTTTTCTTCACAGCTCTAACCAGCACTAATCTCACACCATTATTTTTTTTTAATTTCTTTATTGGGGAATTAATGTTTTACAGTTGACAGTAAATACAATAGTTTGTACGTGCATAACATTTCTCAGTTTTCCACATGACAATACAACCCCCACTAGGTCCTCTGTCATCCTTTTCCAGGACCTGTACTCTCCCTCCACCCACCCCAGAGTCTTTGACTTTGGTGCAATACAACAACTCCAGTTCAGGTTCTACTTGTGTTTTCTCTTCTGGTCTTCTTTTTCTTTTTTCATATTTTTATATTTATTCATTCCATTTTGTTGCCCTTGTTTTATTGTTGTAGTTATTATTGTTGTCGTTGTTGTTGGATAGGACAGAGAGAAATGGAGAGAAGAGGGGAAGACAGAGAGGGGGAGAGAAAGATAGACACCTGTAGACTTGCCTCACCACCTCTGAAGTGATTTCCCTGCAGGTGGGGAGCCAGGGACTCGAACTGGTATCCTTACGCCGGCCCTTGCGCTTTGCGCCATGTGTGCTTAACCCGCTATGCTACCGCCCGACTCCCCTGATCTTGTTTTTCAACTTCTGCCTAAAAGTGAGATTATTCCATATTCATCCTTCTGTTGCTGACTTATTTCACTTAACATTTCTTCAAGCTCCATCCAAGATGGGCTGAAAATGGTGAAATCACCGTTTTTAATAGCTGAATAGTATTCCATTGTGTATATAGACCACAACTTGCTCAGCCACTCATCTGTTGTTGGACACCTGGGTTGCTTCCAGGTTTTGGATATTACAAATTGTGCTGCTATGAACATAGGTGTGCACAGATCTTTTTGGATAAATGTTTATTTTTTTTATTTTAGTAAATGCACTAGGGTTTTCTCCTTTCCCCTTTGTATTAGTGATTTAATTGTATCTCACAAAACTCTAAGATTTCAGCAGCATATTTTCACACCTACACACAGTGTTAGCAAAGTTCTGTGCTTCCTCATGACCATCACAGGTCTCACAATTAAAATCCTTACTTAAGCGAGAGAGAGCAAGGGAGAAAAAAGAAAAGTCAGAGGCCATCCTGGTGCATGTGACACAGGGATGAAGCTGGAAACCTCAGGCGTGCAAGGCCTGTGCCCTCCACGCTGAGCTTCGCTCCCGTCTGCTCCTTCCATTCAAACAGCTGTGGATTCGCCACGGAAAGCGTCTCCATTTTACTCGCTGCCTTGTCCCTACTGGGACCTAGTACCACAACCATGCCTGGCAAACAACAGGCACTCAAGTATTTGTGGAAGGAAGGAATGCATGCATGAACCTTCGTGTTCAGGTGCACAGCACAGTGTCTGGTTCTAGACATCCTTAGGAAGTGATCGACCAAACTAACAGATTTTCAAGAGAAATGGAATCCTGGCATAAATCCAGGCTTATCCAGACTCTGAGAGCAAGTTCCATCCACTTGCTGTGTCACATCATTTTGATTTATGTCCTCTAGTCGTCACAGATGATGATGGGTCAGGGTCCTCACTGTTTCAGAAACTAGCTGCTGAGACACCTTGCCCTGCATTTTCCCGGGGCTTCAGAAAGCTAACCAAGACTGGTTGTGGCGGGCTTCCCAGCCCCCCTGCAGCCCACGGCCTGCCCTCAGCTCCTGAAGGATTCTGATAAGGTGCTTTATCTCCTGACATTTACAGAGATTGCACATTTGTTAATCCTACTGAGCATTGGCTATTCTGAGGTCTAGCACAGGAAAGATGTGATTACCCCCAAACTCTGAGAGGGTGGGCCCTCCTGTTGGAGTGGACACTGCTAGGAGGTTTCATGGCCGTTAACAGCACGTGAGCGGCTTTGAAATGACAGCTGAGCCCCCCGTAGCAGGTGAGCTGGGGGACCATTCGGTGCACATTCCCAGTTCACTTTGGCCTCTGGGTATTTGCTCTTGCAGCCCTCCTGGTTGTTGTTGTTTTTTTCTTTTGCTTGGTATGTAAGTGTACAGAAGAAGCAGGCAGCACTGAGAGGACTACACCCTTGGCAGAAGTGAAGCGAAGCACATTGGCGGTCCATCCAGCTCCCCTTCAGTTGAGACCAAGTGGTGACCAGACTTTCCCTGACCTCAACAAGGTTGGCATCAGGACCAGAGAGCGGAACAAGCAGGGCCTGGGAGTTCCACCCCCACCCACCATCAAGTCTCAAGTGTCCCGTTACTAAGCTGTGCGTCGCTCCAAGCACGGGCTTGGCCTTTTGTGTCCATGGCACCACCAGGAGGTTTATTTTTGCTTTTGTGATGAGTATCTGCGTCTTATAGATGAGGAAGGCAAAGCTCACAAAGTCACTGGGTGTTGCCCAGATGACCCAGAGCATTAGTGACAACTGGAACCTAAGATTTGGACAGGCCTGCATGATTCTGTGATTGCCTACCAAAAGCAGGATGCTTGCTTGCTTCCTCTTTTGAGCAGGACTGACTTCCTTCCTGTCTTCCTTCCTTCCTGCCACTAGGATTATCTCTGGGACTTGATGCTGGCACTATGAATCCACCACTCCTGTCAGCCATTTTTTTCCTTTTCTTTTCTCTTCTTCATCTTCTTCCTGTTGTAAGATAGGACTGATAGAAGTTGAGAGGAGGGCAGGCGGTGGCGCACCTGGTTGAGCGCGCACATTACAGTTCACAAGGACCCGGGTTCAAGCTCTTGGTTCCCAGCTCCAGGGGGAAAAGTTTCATGAGTGGTGAAGCAGGGCTGCAGGTGTCTTCTCTGTCTCTTTCCCAACCTCCCCATCCCCTCTCAAGTTCTGTCTCTATCCAATAATAAATAATCAAAAAATTGAGGGGGGGTGGGAGATCGAGAGGGAAAGACAAGACACCTGCAGACCTGCTTTGCCGTTCTTGAATCCTCTTCCCCCCTGCGGGGGGGGGGGCGGCAGACCTTGAACCCAGGTCCTTGTGCATGGTAACGTGTGTGCTAAAGCAAGTGCCCACCGCCCTGCTCGAGCAGGTATTTCTTGACTATCTAGAAGGGCACAGAAGTGAGGTGGAGACAGGACTGGAAGGGCAGGGGCAGCACAGGGTCCTACCTGAGACCGGGCCATCACCCGGCCCTGCAGAGCCCCGGCTACTCAGGTGCCACCTGGCTCCATTTGGGTTTCGAGAACAGAATTCCCTGGCTCGTTCTCCCGGGGCCTCCTGTCCCCACACCTTAGTGTTACATGGCATCAGAGGGCAGCCTGCCTCCTAGCAGAGTGCGGCCACGGCGGCCCGCCTCCGCTTCGCTTCATCCTCCCAGGGTGTCTAGCTCGCTGCGCCGCCGCCGCCTTCCCCGAGTTGTACCCCCCGCGGGGAGGTGTACCCCGCCGGCGCGTCTGCAGTGCTAAGGGCCCCGGCGGCGCTCCGGCTCCGGCCCCGGCACCCTGGGCGCTTGGCCGAGCCCACCGTGCGCGCCCCGCTCCGCGCCGCCGCCAGGGGCCGCCCGAAGCGGGAAGCGGGGCTCCGGGGCGGGGGGCGGGGCTCCGGGCGAGGGGCGGGGCTCGGCGCTACCTGGCCCGCGGGGAGCCGGGGGTGGGCACTCCGGGGACGAGGACCGGGACGACCGGCGACCCCCCCAGATCGCTCTGCGGGCCGCCGGGAGCTCGGGGCTCCGGGCGCAGAGGCCGAGCTGTCACATGGGCGGCGGCGACGGGGCCGCATTCAAGCGGCCGGGGGACGGCGCCCGCCTGCAGCGTGTCCTCGGGCTGGGCTCCCGCCGGCCGCCCCGCTCCCCGGCCGCCGCGCCACCCCCGCCGGGCCAGGGCCATGCGAGCGCGGGCCCCGCCGCGATGAGCTCGCACATCGCCAAGAGCGAGTCCAAGACGTCGCTGCTGAAGGCGGCGGCCGGGGGCAGCCGGCTCCCCCGCCACGGCCCTGCTCGGGAGCCCGCGCTGGCGGGCCGCCGCCTGGCCGCCCCCTGCCCGAGCGCGCCGCCGCCGTGCGGGGACCCCAGTTCGCGGAGGCCCCTGTGCCGGCCGGCGCCGCGGGACGAGGGCGCGCGGGGGAGCCGGCGGGGCCCCCCCCAGGCGCACTGCAGGCCCCGGGAGGCGCCGGCGGCCGCGGCGCCCCGACCTTCTCCGCAGTCGCCGCGGCCGCTGCCCCGCGGGCGGGACGGGGAGGAACGGGGACTGTCCCCGGGGCTCGGCCTGCGGGGTTCGCTGCGGGCCCCAGGTCGCGGGGAATCCGCTCCGGCCGCCGCGTCCGAGGCAGACCCGTTCCTCCACCAGCTGCGCCCCATGCTCAGCTCCGCCTTCGGCCAGGTAAGGGCCGCGCCTCCGGGACAGGCGCTCGGGACCCCGCGGCGCTGCCCGCCGAGCCCCTTCCGCCTCCCGCGGCCTCTCGTCCCCCCGCGTCTCCCGCGGCCCCTGCGGGCGCCCCGCCTCCCCGGGCTGATTCAGCACCCGGTGCGCTGTCCACGCTCCCGGCCTGTGCGGGCAGAGGCGCCGCGGCGCGCTCCCTCCACCTGCCCGCGAGCGACGCGACGCGAAGGGAAGCGCTGTGCTGCCTCCAGAACCGCCCGGAGACTTGCGGGGTCGCGGAGGGGCGCTCTGCTCTGCCGGTGACCCCCGTCCCCGTCCCGGGCCGAGATCAGTGAACGACCCGAGAGAGCGCGGGGGGGGGTCTGGGGATCGGGAGCACACTTGCTTGGAGACCAGTGGCCCTGGCCACCGCCTTAGGTGGCTCCAGAGACTGGGGGAAGTTAGAGGTAGAAGGAGGCCCCAAAAAGGCAGAAAAGAGAAGCAACTGGCTAAGTGTGGAGGGGCTGTATAGAGCTCTGGCTCAAACTGGAACTTTGGGGGTGATTTAAGGAAGTGGCCAATCTGTGCGGCTGTGGAATCGCAGGAAGTGGAGTGACCCCCAGAGACCCCGGTCTCTCCCGGGGTTCTGGGATTTCAGGCCGGGAAGGGGGCCCCTCCCCGGGTGCCGACCCTCGCCTGCGGGTGCGGGTGCGGGTGCGCTGCCGGGACTGGTGAAGTCCTGAGTGCAGCCGGATTTCCTCTGGCGCTGAGTCCGTAATTAAGTCAAACGCATTAGCACAGCGTGGAGACAGCTCTGCGGCTGTAATGCAGAGGTCTGATGAGAGCATCTGGTGTCTGGAGCGGCGGGGGCAGACCTGAGCGCTGCCTTGCCAGGATGGAGCCAAAGTGCCTACTAGCTTGTGGAATTCCAAGGAGGCCGAGCGTGACTGGCCCCAGAGCTACACATCACATCCCTTTTCACAGTCTTACTGCTGCGCCGACAAGAAGGTAGCTGCTGCAGGTTCGGGTTGCCAGCCGCTGCGGTGGAAGCGTGACAGGGCTGCTGTGTGTGGCTTTGTTCCCGGGGGGGAGCCTGCCTCAGTGGAGTTAGCTGGTTCTCCAGAGTAAAGATGAGGACGCAGAGCTGCCAGAGTGCCCTGGCGTGTTGAAGGAGAAGTTCGCTTGCTGCACTGGCTTAGGTATTAGCAAGGATGCAGAGGGTGTTAGAGCAGAAGGGGCCTGTGTGGTGGGTCTGAGCTGAAGATGGAAGCCGTTGGAGGGTGACACCTACTCATCCACTAATCAGCTTTGCTTTCTGGGCACCAGGCAGACTATAGTTTACAAGAGAAGTGGGGGTGGGGGTGTTTTCTGGCTCTTTGGGAGCTCACAGCCCTGCATCTTGGAGGGCAAGGCCATTGGCCAGATCTGTCTTCACTGCTGGAGACAGGGCCCTTTCTGCCCCTCCGTGGGGCATTCGCCCACAGGGCTCCTCTCTGATGCAGAGCATTTCATCCATCTGCTTTCGTCCTCCTTCGGTTTTTCTCAGCCATCAGGGGAAGAATACTCTCCAGCCCAGTGTTCTGAAATGTCACCAGGGTTACCTGAGTCAGGAAGAACTGGAAGGGCCCATCAAATATTCACGACCTCCCTCTGGAAGCCTGGCCTGGGCCTGCAGCCCTTTTCGTTAAAGCTCAGCGCATTCAGTCCGGGCTCCCAGCTGACAGCTCTCCAGTGTCTAAAAGCAGCAGCAGGAAACCCAGCCTGGGACCTTGTGCCAGTCTCCAGTGACGGAGGGTCACCAGTGCTTCCTTCCCTTCTCTTCACATTGAGATTTCTGTTCTCAGAGACAGGTTTGGGACCAGGAGGGGAGTAGTGGGGTTTTGAACACAGGAACTTTCAGCAAAGTTCTGCTAAGGGCAAAGGATAGCTCAGGGAAAGTTTATTTTTCATTTAACAAGTGACTTGCTTAACCTCATCAATCCTCTGTTTCTTTATTTGCAAATAGGGATAATCTTAGTACCTCCGGGGGTTTGGAAGATTAGTGGAAGGTTAAAGAACGTGGCCCAGTGTGTTACCCCAAGCTAGGTCTCTATCAATATTCATAGTAGTTATTATTGGGCTGTCAGAAAAGTCATGATTTTTTTTCTAGCCTTTTTTTTTTTTGCCTTTTGTTGCCCTTGTTGTTTTATCATTGTTGTGGTTATTGTTATTGTTGTTATCGGTTGTTGTTGGCTAGGACAGAGAGAAATGGAGAGAGGAGGGGAAGACAGAGAGGGGGAGAGAAAGACAGACACCTGCAGACCTGCTTCACCGGGATCCTAACGCCGGTCCTTGTGCTTTGCGCCATGTGTGCTTAACCCGCTGCGCTATCGCCAGACCCCCGTTTTCTCTACTTTTCTCACAAAAACGCACCATGGCTTTTCTGACCGCCCAGTAAAATATTATTACTGGTTTGTTTGTTTGTTTGTCGTCTCTGGGACCTTACTGCTCTGGGGCTGACTCTTCCAGATGGAGACAGAGAGGGAAAGAGCTTGGCCTTGAACCTGGGCTGCACACACGGCAAGGCAGCACGCCACTCAAGTGAGCTATTTCGCCGGCCCCTGTTCTTTGTTTTTCCAGCCCTAGGAGAAGAGCTCAGGGCTTCCCATGTATGTGACACTACTGAGCAGCTCCCCAGACCCCACTTTCTCTTTTTTATTCAGCAAGGGAGAGAATGGTGAGAGGAAGAGGGACGAGAGACTGCTCAGCACTGCTGTCATAGCATCACCCATGGTGCTTTCACGCCTTGCTGCGGCTCTAATCCAGGGCCTCGCACACAGGAAGGTGCCTGTCTCCCTCCTCTGTTGCTGTTTTTATTGACTGACGACCAGTGGGCTGTGTCAGACCCTTTTTGCATTTATAATAAATCCAGGGAAAGTCACATTAGAGGTACCGATAGATTTGTTCATTGTGGCAGGACTGGGTGTGGGGGGGCTGAGGGATGGCTTTTTCCAGTGACCTCATAGACTTGCTTGTTGTCTGTGGGGGAAGAGTGTGGTTTAGGGGCTCAGGCAGAGAGAGCTGTAAGTTCTTATCCCAGCTCTGTCACTTTTTATCTCTGTGACCTTGAGCCTGTTTGTTTTCTTGCTGTGGGCTGGGTTTCCTCAGCCAGAAATGAACTTAACAGAAAAACTGCTTTGCAGAGCCAGCCACTCTGAGGGCTACATAAGGATGCATATGAGAGTGGGCTCTAGGGAGTTGGGCGGTAGCGCAGCAGGTTAAGTGCACGTGGCGCAAAGCGCAAGGACTGGTTAGCATCCCTATTCAAGCCCCTGGCTCCCCACCTGCAGGGGAGTCGCTTCACAGGCGGTGAAGCAGGTCTGCAGGTGTCTGTCTTTCTCTCTTCCTTTCTTTTTTTTTTCTTTTTTTAAATTTTATTTATTTATTCCCTTTTGTTGCCCTTGTTGTTTTATTGTTGTAGTTATTATTATTGTTGTCGTTGTTGGGTAGGACAGAGAGAAATGGAGAGAGGAGGGGAAGACAGAGAGGGAGAGAGAAAGATAGACACCTGCAGACCTGCTTCACCGCCTGTGAAGCGACTCCCCTGCAGGTGGGGAGCCGGGGGTTCGAACCGGGATCCTTATGCCGGTCCTTGCACTTTGCACCACCTGCGCTTAACCCGCTGCGCTACCGCCCGACTCCCCTCTCTTCCTTTCTATCTCCCCTTTCTCTCTCAATTTCTCTATGTCTCTATCCAATAACAAATAAAGAAAGAAAGAAAAAGAAAAAAAGAGTGGGCTCTGTAAGTGCGGCCCTCATTAGTGTATTATTGGATGAGGGGCTAGGGAAGATTTTACAAGCTACCTCTAGCCAGGTGAGGAAGCTTGTGACTGGAAGGAACTGAGCGATCAAGGACCATCCCCTGTTCCTCTTTTGGGGCCAGCCAAGGACATGCCACCCCCTGCCTAGAGAGGAGATGTGATGTCGGAAATCAACTCAGAATAGGCATGACTTGGGGCAACTCTTGGCATTGGGTCTTAAAAACTATTTAAAGAACCATCTTTCTGCTCCTTACCCTACACTCAGGAAGAAACACCCCTGGAGAAGAAGCAAATGCAAATAAAACCCACAGATCCATCTCATCCTTCCCCTTCCTGGCAAGAGAGACGGCTTTTTTTTTTCTTTCTCTTAATACGGTTAAGGAGATCAACCCCAATGTTTCAAGCATATATCCTGAGCCATATCCTTGGCCCAACATTTTCCTTCCCCCCCTTTTTAATTTTTTAAATATTTATTTATATTTATTTTCCCCTTTTTGTTGCCCTTGTTTTTTATTGTTGTTGTAGTTATTGTTGTTATTGATGTCGGCATTGTTGGATAGGACAGAGAGAAATGGAGAGAGGAGGGGAAGACGGGGAGAGAAAGACAGACACCTGCAGACCTGCTTCACCGCCTGTGAAGCGACTCCCCTGCAGGTGGGGAGCCGGGGGCTCGAACTTGGGGATCCTTACGCCAGTCCTAGCGCTTTGCACCACATGCGCTTACCCCGCTGCGCTACTGCCCTCCACCCTCCTCCCTTTTTTTAGTGTTATTTTTTCTTTATTAGTGGGGAATTAATGGTTTACAAATCAACAGTAAAATACAGCAGTTGGTACAGGTCCTTTCTTTCTTTATAATGAGAGAGAGAGAGAGGGAGAGAAGCAAAGCGGCCTCCAGCAAGGGGCTCTCCTGGCTGCTCCCACGCGCCTCACCCTGGGTGCGTTCCTGGTGCCTCACCCTTGTGCTAGGTGCTCAGCCCGAGCCTCTAGAGTCTGTCTTCATGTCAGTGGGCTGGCTCACTCCCCAAACGGCTCTGCACATAGCACGATGGCAGTAGTTAACATGTAAGCAATGAATGAATGTACGTCTCCAACTCTCTAGATTTCACATGGGAGAGAGACCAGAATTTGGGTCCTAATAGACTCATTTAGTGGAATGAAGCCTGTGTTCCTAGGATGACGGCTGTGTATTGCTCATGTCTGCCAAGCCAACTCCACTCTCCTCTCCTCTCCTCTCCTCCCCTCTCCTCCCCTCCCCTCCCCCTCTCTTCTCCTCCCCTCTCCTCCCCTCCCCTCCCCTCCCCTCTCTTCTCCTCCCCTCCCCTCCCCTTCCCTCCCCTCCCCTCTTCTCCCCTCCCCTCTCCTCTCCTCCCCTTCCCTCCCCTCCCCTCTTCTCCCCTCCCCTCTCCTCCCCTCCCCTCCCCTCCCCTCTCCTCTCCTCCCCTTCCCTCCCCTCCCCTCTTCTCCCCTCCCCTCTCCTCCCCTTCCCTCCCCTCCCCTCTTCTCCCCTCCCCTCTCCTCTCCTCTTCTCCCCTCCACTCCCCTCCCCTCTCCTCCCCTCCCATCCCCTCTCCTCTCTTCTCCCCTCCCCTCCCCTCCCCTCTCCTCTTCTCTTCTCCCCTCCCCTCCCCTCTTATCCCCTCCCTTCCCCTCCCTTCCCCTCTCCTCTCTTCCCCTCCCTTCCCCTCCCTTCCCCTCTCCTCTCCTCCCCTCTCCTCTCCGAGAGAGCCCCTTTTCTTTTAGCTCTGACGGTTGATGGTGCTGGGGATTAAACCTGGGACCTCTTGCATGAAAGTCCTCTACACAACTGCTGTGCTATCTCTCTGGCTGGAGAAGGTCTTTTTGTGGTTGATATAAATCGTAGGTGAGGGAAGAGGCAACATCAGAGTCAGTTCAGCGAGTCCCCCACGATGTCTGCAAATGCTGTTTGTCTCTGCTGTTTGGGGAAGGCAACAGGGGTACAAAGAGGAAGCCAGTCTAGAACCCATGGAATAGTTGACAAAGTATCTTCTCCTTATCTTCATAGCAACCTAAGCTGGTTGTCAGTATCACACACCCCCCATTTTAGAGATGAGAAAACAGACTGGAGAGGAGTGGCTTGTTCCGAGGTCACACAGTAAGTGGCAGGGCTCTGCAGGCCCCAGGGATGCCTGCTTAGACTGCACCAGGCCAGCCCAGTGGTGAGTCCCGCAAGTGTTTCCTGTTTGTCAGGGCATCTCCAAAGCACCTCTCCTATTACAACTCAGCTTTCCATGAGTATCTTAGCAGCGGGCTACCATCCCAGTTTAAGTGCTGGCAGTAGAACTGATCGGGGCTGAAGGCCAGCCGTGCTTCTAATCAGGAATAATCAGCAATGGGTTTATCCTTCTCATCCCCCTGATCCTATTATTCCATTCCAGAACTCTCAAGTGTAGCTTCTGGAGGCCCAGGGACTGCCAGTGAAGAGGGATGGCCCAGTAGGCCCATGTGTGTGCTTTGCTCCTTACTGAGTCCTGCCATCCGGCCTTCTTTTTTTCCCTTGGGTAAAGACAGCCAGAAATTGAGAGGGGAGAAGCAGAGACACACCTGCAGCCCTGCTCCACCACTTGTGAAGCTTTCCCTCTGCAGGTGGGGACTGGGGGCTTGAACCTGGGTCCTTGAGCACTGTAATGTATGTGCTTAACCAGGCGTGCCACCACCCAGCCCCCATCCGGCCCTTTTAAAGCCTTTAGCTGAAGGTGGAGCTGTCTGCCTCCTTCAGATCACCGACTGCCCCTGTGCCTCAGAACCACCAGCAGCCCTCTTGTCCAACCCATATTGTTCATGCCAGCACCGCTCTGAGTCCCTGAGTCTTGTGCTCACCTTAAGCCTCCAGCTGGTGTCAGCACCCTCCCTGCTTAAGAAGGAAGAGGTTTTGGGGGGTCAGACGTTAGCGCAGCAGATTAAGCACACATGGCACAAAGCACAAGGACCGGCGGAAGGATCCCAGTTAGAGCCCCGGCTCCCCACCTGCTGGAGGGGAGTCGCTTCACAAGTGATGAAGCAGGTCTGCAGGTGTCTGTCTTTCTCTCCTCTCTGTCTTCCCCTCCTCTCTCAATTTCTCTCTGTCCTATCCAACCACAACAACATCAATAGCAACAATAACAAGGGCAACAAAATGGGGAAAAAATGGCCTCCAAGAGTAGTGGATTCATAGTGCAGGCATTGAGCCCCCAGCAGTAACCCTGGAGTAAAAAAGAAGGAAAAGGTTTTGTCCAAAGTCTGACTTTTCCATTTTTGCTGTCACCTGCTTCAAGGACAGAAGCATATCCTGAGCTTGACAAGTGGGCGCTGTACTTTGGACTGATCTGCAGAGGGCAAGAGCCACCAGCTCTGACTAAGTGGATGCCCAGTGAAGCAAACAGAGGCCACTCTGCCCTCTTTTTTTTTTTTTTTTTTTCCCTCCAGGGTTATCACTGGGGCTTGGTGCCTGCAACACGAATCCATTACTCCTGGCGGTCATCTTTTCCCATTTTTGTTCTTGTTGTTGGATAGGACAGAGAGAAATTGAGAGAAATGAGGGAGACTTCTTTCACCATTTGTGAAGCGACCCCCCTGAAGGTGAGGAGCCGGGGGCTCAAATCAGGATCCTTGTGTGGGCCCTGGCACTTCACACCATGTGTGCTTAACCTGGTGCGCTACCCTCCTCCCCTGTCCCTGAAGACTAGTTCCTTGGCATGGGATAGGGACCTTGTAGATACCTGGCACCATGGAGGCCTTTGTGTATATTATCTCATTAACATCTCATGAGAGACCCATGAGGGAAGTGTTAGAGTGTCCATTTGAGGGATAGGGAGATAGAGCACAGGACCTACATGCCCGAGGCCCCAGTGTAATCCCCAGTATCACCATATGCCAGCACTGAGCAGTGCTCTGGTCAGGGTCTCTCTCCCTCTCTCTCTCTCTCTCTCTGTCTCCGATAAATCTTTAGAAAACAGAGTAGCCATTTTACAAATAAAACAAGTCTCAGAGAGAAGACCATGTCCTCCCGTTCATGTAGACGCTGGGCATCAGGGCAAGATTTGAATCTGTCTGTCTGGCTCCAGTACTAGTTCTTTTATTTTTATTTCTTTTATTTTAATGAGAAAGAATAGATACAGAGGGAGAGATACAGAGAGAGACCAGAACACTGCTCAGTTCTGGCTTATGGTGGCATTAGGAATTGAACCTGCGACCTCAGAGCCTCAGGTTTGAAAGGCTTTTGTACAAACCCAATTCTTTTTTTTAATGTTATCTTATTTATTTATTGGATAGAGACAGCCAGATATTGAGAGGGAAGAGGGAGATAAGAGAGACAGAGAGACACCTGTAGCCCAGCTTTCCCCTGTAGGTGGGGACCAGGGGCTTGAACCCAGGTCCTTGTGCACTGTAACATGTGCGCTCTACCAGGTGCACCACCATTCGGCCCTCACAGTCCCAATTCTTTTTTTTTTAATTAAAAGAAAATTTTTTTATATTTATTTCCTTTTGTTGCCCTTGTTTTGTTGTTGTAGTTATTATTATTGTTGTTGATGTCGTTGTTGGATAGGACAGAGAGAAATGGAGAGAGGAAGGGAAGAAGACAGAGAGAAGGAGAGAAAGAGAGACACCTGCAGACCTGCTTCACTGCCTGTGAAGCGCTTCCCTGCAGGTAGGGAGCCGGGGGCTCGAACCGGGATCCTTATGCCGGTCCTTGCGCTTTGCCCCATGTGCGCTTAACCCGCTGCGCTACCGCCCGACCCCCACAGTCCCAGTTCTTCACCTCTGTATCAGTGGTCCTCAGCACTGACTTCAGCTTAGAAACCACCTGGTGTGCCGAACACCAGAGTGCAGAGCTCATCTACACCAGAATCTCCTGGGATGCACCCCTGGGCGTTGTGCTGCCTCCTAGAGCTACGGTTGAGTTACCACAAACTGGGCTCTCACTGGCAGCCTAACCAACTCCCCTCTGAGCTCTCTGATGAGCCCTCATTTTTTAAGAGTGCAGGTGGTCTGTCATCCAGATTTTGATTGCAAATCTTTGCTGTCCTTCCCTGTCCTTCTACCTTAGAACTTTTGCTCCCCCACATAGCCTTTATGTGAATCACGACTAAATGTGTTAGCGGTTCTTTCATCTTGTACCCAGTGGCTAGAATATAAACCCCCTTGAAAGCAGGGACCCAGCGTATCTTGTCCACCACTAAAGACATCTTTTTCCCATTTTAGTGGTCGTTTATGAGTGTCCATTGTTCACCACACCCTTTCCCATGGAAGGTTTTTTGTTTGTTTAAGATTTTATTTATTTATTTATTTATTAATGAGAAAGGAGGAGAGAGAGAGTCAGACATCACTCTGGTTCATGTGCTGCTGGGGACTGAACTCAGGACCTCATGCTTAAAAGTCCAGTGCTTTTTCCGCTGCGCCACCTCCTGGACCATCTCATGGAAGTTTTATGAGCCAGCTAGGGAAGCCCGTTTCCCAGCCCTGGGACGGAAGCTGTGCAAAATGAGAATTCAGAAGTCAGCAAAGCCAGGCTCAACCCAGGCCCAGCCTCCAGGTCCTCCAGGCACTCACACCCTCTGTGCTCTGGGCCCCCAGTGGCCCCCTTCACACTCCGTTTCCCACGAACACTTTGGAAGAAAGTGTGTACATGGGCTCCAGGCTTGTTAGAGCTCCCTGGGATCCACACCTCCTTCCCTGCCTTTTAGGCATCAGCAGCTTCCCAGGCTCCTCCCTCTGTTCTCAGGGGTGTACCCCTCTGGCTGCAAACCCCCCTGCCCAGAACGCTGAGTGACCGGCTCCACTCAGCAGGGTCATCAGGAACTTGCCGGAGACCACCTTTGCTAGCCCTCCGGGAGTGAGCCTGTGAGCTCGGCATTTTGTAGGCAATGCTTGCGTCGTCTTCCTTAACAGGAGTTCTGGCCAGCCATCCAAAGCTGGACAAGAATCCGCGGGAGAGGAACCTCCCTCCACAAATAAGCAGTTCAGCAGTCAGTGTCCAGCACCCCGGCTGAGAGCGGAGCTTCGAGCGCTATCTCTGGTGCCCCCTGCTGGAGAAAGCTGGGTGCAGGGAGACAGAACTCTTCCTCTCTTGGGTAAGCGGACTGCAGCTGTACGCCTGGATTGTGGCATCTGAAGCTTGAGATGAAGTCACATCAAAGGAAACCTGGAGGGTCTGGGAGGAGTCATCAGATATGAAGTCCAGTGGACCTTGAAGACCACCTTGTAAAGGGCTGCCTCTGCTCTGCTCCCCGAGGAAGCCTATGGAAGGGCCTTGCTCAGGACCAGGCAGAGGTCTGGAACTCAGGCCCTCCGCACCAGCACAGTCTCCATCCGACGCCCCTCAGAACCCTCCTTGGCTTCCCTTGGGTCTGGGAGACCGCACAGAGCGAAGGGAGCGGAGGAGCTGGTCGCTGGTCGTGCTGTTGCCTCAGCTGTGCATCCCGCCCTGGCACCTCATGTCATTGCAGTGAGAAGTCAGGTGTGAACAACGGAGTATGATGGAGATGTCACAGGACCTCCCAGGCCCTCCACTGACGCTGCCTGCTCTCAGCTGTCGCCAGGGGCCAGTTAGGATGAGTGTTTGTCTCTGGGTGCTTGCGTCTGTGCGTGTGTGCATGCGTGTGTGAATGTGCACTTAAAAGACAGGGAGCTGGGAGACAGCCTGGCTCTGGGGGCCAGACTCGCCTGCTTCCCCTCCTGGGTCTGCTGGCCTAATTCCCAGCTGCAGCTGCCATTACACACACACACACACACACACACACACACACACACACACACACACCGCCACCCCCCAGGCAATCTCTGCAGATTTGGCTGCGGGAGAGGAGGGGCCTGATGGAAGGGGGAAAGGAGCAGCAGAGAGAGGACTCAGCTCTAATCTGATGTAGATGAGCCTGCTCCCGATCCACTGCCCTCTGCCACATCAGCTCTCTGGGTGGTTTTTCCCTGTGTCCTGCACTCTCCCCTTCTGCCTTTATCTCCTTAAGAAAGTGCCCAGAAAGTTAAACCCACAAACACAAACCAAAAAAAACCAGAAGCAGGCAGCCGAGTAAGAGAGCACGCGCAAGAGAGAGGAGAGAGGGCTCAGATCAGACCTGGAGGAAGAGCCGCACAGGCAGAGGGCAGAGGGAGCCGGGCTGGCGGTGACCTAGACTGCGCTCTCTCAGCCCCCAAGGAGCCTCCTTCATGGACCCGGGGATCTCGAGAGGGGCTGCCTCAGCTTAGGATGGGCAACTGTGTCAAGTCTCCACTGAGAAATCTCTCCAGGAAGGTATGTTTCTGGAGTTCCCAAGACCTGGGGGGGAGACGGGGCATCTGGCCATCAGTGCCGGAGGTTGGGCTGGGAGGGAGTGGGCGCCCGAAGCTTCCTGCCCGTCCCGTGGGTTCTAGTGCTGTTCCCCAGTGTCTGCCTCCAGGCTCCCTCCTGTGACAGCTGTCTGTGTCCCAGACTCGCAGATGAAGTGGGGTTTAGAACTGCACGGGGGAGGGGAGGCCTGCTTGGGAATTGGCTGAAGATTTAGGAAGAGAACGCCTGTCACCTCTGGGTGACGGAATGAAAAGCGTGGGTCCTTAGATGTGAGCGGACACACCTCTTGGAGCTGGCAGAACCCACTGGACCTGGGTCCCCTGTCACTTTCCATCAAAAGTCCAGGGGCTTCTTCATCTCCTCTGAGGGTCTCTGACCCTCTGTGTTGGTCTGCAAATCTTTCAAGTTGTGGGTTTTGAAACAGACCCCCGTGGTACTGAAAGCTACCACACCAGGTATCTCCTTCTACCTGTGATAATTTTTGAGGTCAGAGAGTCTCAGCTAGAGCCAGACTAGTTCCGAACCCAGGATATCCCCATCGCGAAACAAGGTGTGGAACAAAGATGTGGATAAGTTGCTTTCTTTTGTGGATTTATTGCTTATGCACTAGGGTAGAACTTTTCAAGATTCTCTTTTGGAAAGAAAACAATTGTCAGGCATCTTCTGTGCGAGTCTGACTTAAAGGGTATTGCATCAGGTGGGCTCTGCCTGTTCTTTTAAGCTCTTTATTGTCAGGCCACTGGAAAAGCTCAGAGGTACTGTTTAAAGAAAGGAGACATGATGGGGTGCTGTCCTTCAATTCTTTTTCCAGAAAAGGAACTTGGTTGCCACTGAGGCTTTGAGACTCACCCCAGGACTCAGGTTAGCTCAGTGCAGCCCTCAATCCTCAGTCCTGTTTCATCGTTATCTCCTAGGTCAGTTGACAGCCTCCCAGTTGAGGACATTTTGGACTTTTTCTGCTTGTCGTCTTCACTCAGCTAAGCTGCTCACAACAAATTCCTTTTAATCTTCCCTGAGGGTTAACTGCTGCCTCTGTACCCCATCATCTGTCGTCTTAGGGGAGTCTTCTGTATCAGAAATGGCCTCTAAACAGCTGTGGAGAAGCAGAGAAACTGATCTGAGTTAGTCTCCTCTAGCAGCCGCACAGAGCTTGGAGGGATAAGAGTTAAGACCGAGACTGGTCCTAGCCCACCCGACTCATCCTCCTCCCTTATACAGCTGAGAACAGAGCCAGACTTCCCAGGGTTCCTCTCCCTAGCCACGTGAGCCTGGGCTGGTTGCACAGTCTCTCTGTGCCCGAGTCCTTTTCCATCAAGTGGAAATACTAATACGGACTGCCTGAGAGAGAACTAAGTGTTAGCTAGTGTTATTGTTAACACAATCATTATTTTCCCATTTGGGATTTCTTGAGAAGCGGATGAAAGAAAATAGAGACTTTGAGGCCTTAGGCTAAGGTAGAAGGCCATAAGAAGTATGACACTGACATCATGTTGATAATAATTGGCTCTTCCTAAATATCTACAATGTGCCCTGTTTTGATTACCTCATTTTCTCTTTTCTGTGCATTGCTTTTTATAGGCTCCAAGATAAGAGTTTTTGGGTGGGAGTAGATAGCATAATAGTTATGCAAAGAGACTCTCATGTCTGAGGCTCCAAAGTCCCAGGTTCAATCCTCTGCACCACCATAAACCAGAGTTGAACGGTGCTCTGGTAAAAAAAAAAAAGTTTTCTTGAAGAAAAGGGGGAGGTTCTTAAAGCGCACAGTCAGCAGGAAGCAGATCTGAGATTTAAACCCTGTTCTGTGTGAACCCAGAGCCGGTATTTTATTTTTATTTTTGTCTCTTTTTTCCCCCTGCTGTCAGAAATGTTATTCACAGACCCTTGGATCCGACCTGATAGGTTGCCTAGTCTGAGCTCTAGGCCCTGCAGACCTGGCTTGTCCCTCTTGCCCAGTGCTTACTCACTCAGCTCCTCCTTGAGCACCGTCAGCAGAGTGAGCACTGCCCGGGTGCTCTTGGCCAGCTCATGTTGTTAGAAAGCGGGCATGAGGCTGGCAGGCCCCTCCTGTTGCCGTGTCACACTCAGGAGATGTCCTCTCCATGCCAGGAGACATTGTCTGCCTGTGGGCTGCTGCCCACTTGGCTTCCTGACTGGTATCTGAAGAACTGGTCAGGGCGAGAGGCGCCGGCTCCAGGCTTGGAGCAGGGGAGGAGCAGGCTGTCAGGTACCATCACTGGCCTGGGCAGCACAGCAGCTTCCTGGGGCGCCTTGGTGCCAGGTGACGTTAGGATCAAGGGAGGCAGTGGAAATTCCCCAGCCACCACTGCGCGCTCTTTGTGGGGCAAACTCTTTCCCATCCTTCTCACTTCCCTGATTGGCAAATGCTCTCCCACTTCCTCCAGAGCCAGCAGTAAATGCCTTCTGGCACCTGCTGCTCTCAAGTTGCATCACAGTCCCCATCCCCGTCACCACCCTTGTCATTGTCATCGCCATGGCAACCCCCTTCCTTGGGCTCTCCTGGTGCTCTAGGCGCTCTGAGATTGCTCACTCACTGCTTACAAGAGTCCCTTGAGTCGCTATGATTAGTGCTGGGCTCCAGGAAAGGAAACCAGAGCACTGAGAGGTGAGGTGACCCACCCAAGGTCATGCAGCAAGCAGGTGGCAGAGGCGGAATGTGCCCACAGCCAGTGTACTGAACCGCTTAGGGGTAGCTGTGGACCCCTGCGGTCTCCTGCTACATGGAGACCGTGTGCATGAGAGCCAGCCAGAAACAGCCAGCCAGAAACAGGTGTCTGCTGGCGGTGAGCTGCTACTCCCCAGGCCTCCTCGGAGCCACCACCCCTACAGGAAGGCCTCTCAGAAGCCCGTGTGAGCATGACTGAGCCGGAACCTCTTTGGGGCACTTAACCAGAGTACTTGCTTGGTCTGGCTGACAGCCCTGAGGTTCAGAGATGAGCGCTTACTGCGTTTCCTGAACTTGGGCCTTGGGCTGGGAAGAGAAAGGAATTATTGTGCTCAGTGCCATGTTTGCAGTACTGCTAATTGCCTTTTCCTAATATCTACAATGTACACAGCATCTTCTATCTCATTTGCTCTGTTCCATCTAGCAGTTATTGTGATTATTTTATGAAGAGCTGGGCTAGAGATAAAGGAAGGTGGTTCTGGGAAGACATGCAGCTCCCTAAGCCTTTGGGTCCCCTGGGAATGTCCCCCTCTCTAAATGGGAGCAACAGGAGAGAAGGGTCAAGTCCTGGGATTGAGGACCACACAGCCCCCAAACTTTGACTGTTCTGCGTCTTCAAGAAGGTTCAGTCCCAGAATCCCCATAATGTGAGGAGATACCTAGTACAGGACTGAAGGCAGGACGCCCTGGTGTGGACTCAGGGGCCCCAGGCATCCAGGAGGGTCAGGGTGCCTTGGAATGTTGTGTCTGGATGCTACTGTTGTCCTAAGGGGACAGTCGTGGGCAGCCCTGACTTTTTATAGCTGCATGGGAACCGGCAGGGAAAAGGAGGGGTTGGCTGGGGCCTGGGAGCACAACTATATTCGGTAAGCAGAGAGGGCCCCTGCCTCAGCCTCTGGAGGTCCGGCAGCCGGGCCAAGAGCCAGGGAAAGCAGGGGTGTGGGGTGGGGAGGAGAAGAACGTTCGTGGCAGAGTGTTCAGACTTGAGGCTACAAACTGGGTACAATCTGACCCCCCAGTGAGCTTGATTTAGCTCTCCTGGGAGGACTTGAAATGGGAAGATGGGAAGCTAAGTGGTGGCGCCTCTTCAGAAGTGGGGTACAGCCCCACTCTGCCTCAGTCCCACCCCCACACCTGCCTGCTTCATTCCTGTTAGCTGTGACCTCCACTCTGGCAGACTAGCTAAGCCAGCTCTCTGGGCTGTTTCTATTGTCCTCACTGCCTTCCCTTGGGGATCCAGAGTAGGTAGGGTCAGAAGTCAGTCAGGGGGCTTCTGCCCTTAGGGAGTCACACCAGGGCATCTTGGAACAGGATAGATGCCTTCAGTCTCTAAATGAGCACAAGCCTTCCTCTGCTACTCTCTGAGCTGCTCCATGCCAAGAGTGTGGTGTGGTTCTGTGTGCAAGTATGTGTGTGTGTGTGTGTGTGTGTGTGTGTGTGTGTGTGTGCATGTGCCCACCATGGGACTCACATCTGACTCTCCCTGGAGCATCCATTTGTCTCGAAGATTGGAGATTCCGTCTGTTGGAATGAAACCTGTCCCCAAGCATCCTGAGGGTCCTGGCTGCACCCTGCGGCCCCACTCTGAAGGGTCCTCTCAAGAAGAAAGCCCCCTGCGGGGCCTTGGAGCCAGGCTGGGCAGGGAGGTGACACCCTGACTCTCTTTTGTGTTTGCTTGTTGCCGCCTGAAGATGTGCCAGGACGAGAAGAGCAGCTACACGGCGGTGCAGACGGCCGAGGGGGGGCTGGCGGTCAGCGGGGAGCTGCCCGGGCCCCTTCTGGCACTGGCCCAGAACTGCGCCGTCATGCACAACCTCCTGGGCCCGGCCTGCATCTTCCTGCGCAAGGGCTTCGCTGAGAGCCGCCAGCCTGTACGTAAGTCGGCCCCTGCGGAGCCGCTCTTGAAGGCTTTGCTGGGCATGAGGTGGTGCCAGGGAGGAAGAGGGATCTCGCTGTAGCCCCTGCTCCCCTCCCCACAGACACACTTCCAACCTTCAGCTTGTGAATTTGATCCCCAGAACCCCCTGCCCTTGACTGCAAAGCACTGGTGAGTCCACATCCACCGACAAGAAATAACAAGTAAAAAAAAACAAGAAAGAAAAAGAAGTAACAAGTAATAATATTGTTTGGCTTTCTATGAGTGTGTGAGCACTGTTCTCACCACTGTGCTAAGTGCTTTCATGGATTGCCTCATCTGAGCCTCAGAGACTTCAGGAGGTAGGTACTGGTGTCATCCCTTTCTGCAGAGAGGAGAAGGGGTTGGAGAGGTAACACGCTCAAGGTAACAGCTAGCAGGTGATGGAGGATTCTGACTGGGGAGTAAGACTCTGGGGCCCCCTGTGCTCTTAGCAATAGTACCAAGAGCTTGTGTTTTGCATAGCTCAGCCTCTGCATTCAATCCCCCAGACAAACAGATGGTACTGGACACACGTCATATTCCAGTAGATTTTTCTGCGGCGATGGAAAGAAGTGCTTTGTAATGTGACCCGCCAATGCAGCAGCTCCTTGCTTCCTGTGGTAACTGAGTGCTGGAATGTGACGCAGGCAGTTGAGGAAGTGAAGTATCCATTTTATTTAATGCCAACCCAAATCTGAAGAGCCACATGGGGCTCCTGTGTTGGACAGCACCCCGCAGGTGTCCCGGCAGTCTCGGAGAATAACGGGGGCGTTCCAGACACAAACACTTGCAGGTTCCATCCACCAAACAGCACAGGCCCTGCACTGCAGACTGCGCCTCATGGTCTACTCCCGAGGGCCCTTGAGGTAGGGGGACAGGTATTCACCCCTTTTCAGAGGAGCAGGCCACAGCGCTGAAAGCTCACGTGACTCACCCCGAGTCCCTCTGGATGCTAGGGTGCAACAGGCCGGTGCTGGACACTCCAGTCTATCTAATTCTCGAGGCCAGCTGGTCTCCCCACACCCAGAAGTTGGAGGAAAAGGAGAGTGTGGGTGTTCTGGTCCCACCTGACCCCAAGCCAGGCCTCTTGACTCCTTTGCACATTGATGAGCCTCTGGGCTCTGCCCCAGAGCCCAGCACGGTCACCCCTGCTCCCCTGCACAGGGCACGTGTGACCAAGGGCCAGCATGCTGGATTCAGCCAAGAAAGATTCCGGTCACGCTACAAAGGGATGTCTGGCTTTCCTGCTTCCTGACCCTGGGCTTCTCAGAAATGTGGGCAGAAGGCAACTCACAGAGACATTGTGGCGTCAGTGAATCTTGCCCTCAGCTGACTGTGAAGGCCCCTCCTCTGGGAGATGTGGCACCGTCAGCCCAAGCTCCTGTACGTGCTCAACTGTCCTGCCCTGCGTGCAGTGCCAGGTCCCCAGCACACCCGCTTATCCCACAAGAGGATGCTCAGGAACCCGGCTAGAAAGTTCTTAGATGTTTTCCAGTGCTGGTGTGGTGGCAGCGACTGTCCTGATGCTGGCAGGAACAGCCTGCGCACACAGCTGAGCTGCCCCGCGCTCCCTGCGGCATGGTGTGCTTATGTTCATGGTGGCTGTGCCCCAGGGTGTGTGTCCCCGGGTGGGCACACCGCATCCGTGGCTCCCCTTCCCACGGCAGAGCACTGTAACCTTTGACGAGGAGGAGCCCAGCGGACCACTTCTGGAACCTACCAAGAAGGTCCATCTGGGCCTTAGTATCTGTTTCACGCCAGTCTGTCTAGGCAGGCCTGGGGCGACAGGCACCTCACCAGCTGGAACCTACCCCGTGCTTCCTCCAGGCTCTTTGGAGACCTCACCATCTGTTCTCATTCCTAGACCTAGGGACCCCCTGACTCCCTGAGGAGCTGCAGCAGGCCCTGCTTGAGGCTGGAGATGTGTTTTGGACCCTGGCAGCAGCCAGAGGCATTGGCAACCCCAGGGTCCTATGCTTTGTTCCTTGATAGGGCCAGCTGGAGGGTGGGGGGTCAGCTTAGAGAAAAGGGGTCTCTGCCCAGAACCCAGGGCACAGTCCTAACTCTGCCTCACCCTGGGATCCCCTTTCTCCCACCAGGGATGCCTGTGTCACCCCATGTTTTCTCCCCCAGCCCCTGCCTCTCCCTGGTCCTTCCTGCTCCCACTGGGTGATGTTGTTCTCTGTGTGGACCTCCCTCAGCCCTATTTTATTTACAGGTTTTTGCCTCCAGACCAGCTGTGTTGCAGACACACTTTGTGTCTGGAATAAGGGACCAGGGGTGCAGCGGTTCTGTGCCAGGCTGGATGGGACTCCTGGGTCCCCGCATATCCCAAAGGCAGCCACAGGGTTATTATATCTTTCTCCCTCAAGGACATGGTCCACACCTCACTCTGCTGCAGCCCGCCACCTCCTGCCCAGCCTCTGCTGCCACTTGACTGCCACCTAGGCTGGACTCTGTGACTTCCAGACCCTCACTATGGCTAACAGGATTTGTTCTTTTATTTCAGGACAGATCACTGCGGCCAGAGGAGATTGAAGGTAAGATCTGGCCTCTGATGAGATGGGGGCCCAGCATCTGGGAAGGGGGGTGAAGGAAGCTGGTGGGAAGAGAGGCAAAGACCCCTGAGCTCTTAGTGACTGGGCCGGTGCAGGGCGGAGCGTCCTCCGAGAAAGCAGGGAGGCACAGTGCCAGCGGGCGCTGGACTGCCTCTGCCGCCGAGGCTCGTGGGTTACACCCTCCATCACGCACACCTGTGCTCTGCCCCAGAGCTCCGAGAGGCCTTCCGAGAATTCGACAAGGACAAGGATGGCTACATCAATTGCCGGGACCTGGGGAACTGCATGCGCACCATGGGCTACATGCCCACAGAGATGGAGCTCATCGAGTTGTCCCAGCAGATCAACATGAACCGTGAGCCTCCCCACACCCCCTGCTCCCCACCCCGCCCTGCCCTGCCAGTCTTCTGCGTTCACGCTGCTCTGTGTCCAAGCTCTGGGCCCGTCTCTGTCCAAAGAGCAAAGCACCTTCTCTCCCCGAGTCCCGGATTCCTCACCTCTGCAGAAGGCGGCTACCGGAGGTGGTGCAGGGGTGGAGGTAGCTCTCTTCCATGTGTGTGGTCCCGGGTTGGAGTCCCAGAGCTGCGTGAGAGCACCACGGACAGACACAGGTGGAGGTCCATGGGCGGTGGCGTGAGGCTTTGGTGTCTCTCTTTCTCTAAAGTAGAAAAAGGAACTGGGGCAGCTCACCTAGTCGCACACATGCCTGGCTGTGAGGAAGGCTCTGGCCTCAAGCCCTGGCACCTCATGAGGGCACCATGCAAGGCACAGAGAGCGCTGCATGGCTGGTGGAGTGGCACTGGTATCTCCTTATGTCTGTCTCTCATCTGTCTCACTCTCTCAAATAAATACATAAATAAGTAAATAGGACTAGAGAGGCTGCTTAGCAGTGGTATCGCACACGTGTAAGGCCCTGGGTTCATTCCCTGGCACTGCACACAAAGAGTTGATTAATTAAAACTAAAATCAGGCAAGATGGCAACTCAGTGGCACCATGCTCCATCAAGGAGGAGGGCTGTCGTGAGAGCAGAGAAAATGTGTGCGCGTCAGTGGGCCCAACACCTGGTGCCTGGCTTGAGCAGAGGAGTGCTGTCATTACTGTGTTTTCCTCTGACCTAGTTTGGCTTCTCACATCTGCAAGCCTGAAACCAGGAGTGGAGTGCACGCCGTCCATATGGTGGGTGCAGGGAAGAGTTGGCGGGGGGGGGGGGGGGGGCGGTGAGGCAGCAGAGAAGACCTAGCAAAGGATACCCTCTCTAGCCTGGAGTCCAGTTCTGCAGAACGCAGGGAGCTCGTGTGGCACGCCCACCTCCAAGTTAGCCCCTTCCAACTGGGCTCTTCACCCCACGTTCCTGTCGGTCACTGGCTGAAAGCTGTTCTGTAAGCAGGACAGATGGGTGTCAGTCCTCAAGGTCTCCCACTGACTGAGAACCGGCTGGAAGTTGAGTTGCCATAGGAATAGGAGCTGGGGCCAGTGGCTCAGGTGGCCAGAACTTCGACTTGTCCCTCTGCCTTTATAGGATCTATGTTCCCTACCTCGGAAATTGTTTGCCTGTCTCTCCCATTCTTAATTATTTTATTTTAGCTCTGGCTGATGGTGGTGCTTGGGGATTAAACCCAGGCCTCAGAGCCTCAGGCATGAAAGTCTTTTGCAGAACCATGATGCTGTCTCCCTGGCCCTCCTCCCATTCTTGTCTACCTCTGTCCACCTTGTGACTTGTTCCCTTAACCTATCCCTGCTCACTCCCAAGAGTCATTTTTTGACAAATTACTTGTGTGGTCTCCTGTCTATCTCTTTGGCCTTTGGTTTTACCCTGAATCTGGTGCTGAGCAGCTCGAGGCGTTGGGAGTCCCCTTGGCTGCCTAGTTGGGGACGGGTAACAGTTGTGTGGATGACCTAGCCCTTTCCCCTGTCCCCAGTGGGTGGCCATGTGGATTTTGATGACTTCGTAGAGTTAATGGGACCTAAACTCCTGGAAGAGACAGCAGATATGATTGGAGTGAAGGAACTCCGAGATGCTTTCCGAGAGGTGAGTGACGGGAGCCAGGGAGGCAGAGGGTGGATAGGCTGCTAGAATCCCAGCCCCAGCATGCTTACTTGAAAAGAAACCTCAGGACTTGAAAAGAAACTGGGGAGGAAGCCTGGACAGGTAAGGGCTGCTGGGAAAGGAGCAGCAGTGACTCTGGAGCTGTGGCTCTCCCTCGGCATCTGACAGTCTCCCTCTCCCTGCTTGCTGCCGCCTTCGCCTTCTGTAGTTTGACACCAATGGTGATGGGGAGATAAGTACCAGTGAGCTTCGAGAGGCCATGAGGAAACTCCTGGGCCATCAGGTGGGACACCGAGACATAGAGGAAATCATCCGAGACGTGGACCTCAATGGGGACGGGAGAGTGGACTTTGAAGGTAAGTGGGGCGTGAAGCCATGCGCAGTCTCGCAGCTGTGTGTCCACGGGACAGCCGGCAGCCCGCTCCCTGCTCATCTCCGTCCACACACCCCTCTAGTCTACCTCCCACCCGTGCGCCCATCTGCTCATCTCCTCGTCTCTCTTTCTCTGTGGGTTCATTCACCCATCCCTTCGTCTAGTGAACGGCCATTTCTTTCACCCAGCAGCCATTTCTCTGCGCCCTGATCTTCACTCACGTGCTGGCATATCCATCTACCTGTGTTCATCTGTCCGTGCACTTTATTTATTTTCACCTCCAGGGTTATTGCTGGGGCTCAGTGCCTGCACCAGGAATCCACTGCTCCTGGAGGCCATTTTTCCCCCCTTTTGTTGCCCTTGTTGTGGTCATTGTTGATGTCGCTCGCTGTTGGATAGGACCAAGAGAAATGGAGAGAGATGGGGAAGACAGAGAAGGGGAGAGAAACATAGACACCTGCAGACCTGCTTCACCACCTGTGAAGCGACTCCCCTGCAGGTGGGGAGCCAGGGGCTCAAACCGGGATCCTTACGCCAGTCCTTGTGCTTTGTGCCACGTGCACTTAACCCGCTGCGCTACCACCCGACCCCCTGTCCGTGCACTTTAATATGTCTGTACACTAAATGCGTCTGTCCATCTGCCTGGACTGTCCATATCTCTGTAGACCTTTGTGTCTGTCTGTAAAATCACTTTTCTGTCTGTACCTCTGTGTGCATTCGTGGAGGCACGTGTCTGTCTGCCCCATCGTCCCTGTTCATCGGTATGCCCACCCACTCGTGCGTCCATATCTGAACTCTGTGCCCCTCAGCCGGACACTCAGCTCCCTTATAGTCTGACCGCGGTTCACCTGCCAGACACATGCACGCTGTGCCTTCCCAGTGCGCCAAAGCCCTCGTGGCCCACAATGCTGGCGGACTCTCACTTGAATGCTATTTATTGTCACCTCTAAATGCCCTTTAGTCTCTTTCTGGACTAAATTCTAGCCAGCATTTAAGACCCCCAGTGGGACCCTGTCCTCCAGGACTTCTCCTCTGAGACTTCAGCTGAACTTCCTTTTCTCTGGGTTTTCACACCGCCTCTCCCTCACTCTTTGCATTGCCCCGTCACTGCTGTTTAGTTTTCTGACTGTAACAGGCGACTGTTATAATTTGCCCTCAACTTAGCTTTTCCGAGATGAGGAGCCCTGTTTTCCTTATCTCTGCATTTCCCATCTGCCTAGATTAGTATCTGACACATAGCGAATGCTCAGTGATACTAAAAAATAACGACTGGGAGCCGGGCTGTAGCGCAGCAGGCTAAGCGCAGGTGGCACAAAGCGCAAGGACCGGCATTAGGATCCCGGTTTGAGCCCTGGCTCCCCACTTGCAGGGGAGTCGCTTCACAAGCGGTGAAGCAGGTCTGCAGGTGTCTTTCTTTCTCCCCCTCTCTGTCTTCCCCTCCTCTCTCCATTTCTCTCTGTCCTATCCAACAACAATGACATCAATAACTACAACAATAAGGCAACAAGAGCAATAAAAGGGAATAAATAAATAAATAAAATTTAAAAATAAAATGAAATAAATATAACAACTGTAATAGTTGTCACTTATTATCTGTGCACTTGTTATGTGCCGGTCACTAAGTAGCCAAACATGGGTATATTATCTCACTTAATTCAAACACTGGCTCCATGACTTGCATTTTTTTTAAGATTTTTAAAAATTTTATCTATTTATTTTCCCTTTTGTTGCCCTTGTTGTCTTTTTATTGTTGCTGTAGTTGTTCTTGTTATTGTTGGATAGGACAGACAGAAATGGAGAGAGGAGGGGAAGACAGAGGGAGAGAGAGACAGACACCTGCAGACCTGCTTCACCGCTTGTGAAGCGACTCCCCTGCAGGTGGGGGAGCCGGGGGCTTGAACCGGGATCCTTATGCTGGTCCTTGCGCTTTGCGCCACGTGCGCTTAACCCGCTGCGCTACCGTAGCCCGACTCCCAACTTGCATTATTTTTTAGCTAATGTTACAGATGAGGAAACCGAGGCTCAGAGAAGTAGTATAACTTACAGGAGATAGTCTAACTCCTGAAGGAAGAGCTGGGTCATAAACCCACTTGCACTTGCCACCACCAGACACTGTCCCTGACACCACTGGGAGCACTGAGATGCAGGGGCGTTTCCAGTCAAACGCTGGCTTTGCACCCCAGGAGCGTGCATTCTGACAGGCAAGTAACATGTGCAGACTCTGGTCGTATCTGGAATGCAAAGGTTGGGGAGCCTTTTTCGGGGATGGGGGCAGGGAGTAACCGGCCCTTGAAGCAGAAGAGCATGTGGGCACATAGGGAGGTTTCGCCACCATCGAGTCTGAAAGCTCAGGTGACCCCATGCCTAGAGAGTGTGCGGAAGGCAGACCTTCGCCAGAAGCCCAGCCCCCTCTGTTCATCCTGTCACCACATGCTACATCTCCACTGTGTGCAGAGAAATGTGACGGAGCAGGAAGGCTCAGCTTCAGCGCGGGAAGCAGAAGCCGGCAGTGTTATCTGAGTTGCACTAGGGGAGCGACAGTCAGCTGGAGCCAGATGGGACACCTGTCCAATCGGAGGAGTGGAATTAGGGAAGGCTTCCTGGAGGAGGTTTTAAATAAGCAGAACCCTAAGAGATGAGTAGAAGCCACCGAGTGAAAGAAAGGAAAAAATGTTGGGGGGTGGGGGAGGGGAATTGACTCAGATGAGTTGAAGACTTAAAACCACACAGAAACCTGCACGTGCATACTTAAAGCAGCTTAATGCAAATTTCCAACATTTGGAAGCGAGTAAAATAGCCTCCCATGGACAAATAAATGGTGGCACACTTAGTGACCAGGGCTGAGAGGTGGTGCACCTGGTTGGGCTCACACATCACTATGCTCAAGGACCTGGGTTCAAGCCCCTGCTCCCCACCTGCAGGGGGTTGCTTCACAAGCAGTTAAGTAACTCTGCAGTATCTGTCTTTCTTCCTATTTCCCCTTCCCTCTCAGTTACCTCTGTCCCATCAAATAAAATAGGGGGGAAATGGCTGTCAGGAGTGGTGGATTTGTAGTGCCAGCACCAAACCCTAGCAATAGCTCTGCTGCAATTAAAAAAAAAGGTGATGGGAGTCAGGCTGTAGCTCAGTGGGTAAGCGCAGGTGGCACAAAGTGCAAGGACCGCTGTAAGTGCAAGATCCCGGTTCAAGCCCCCGGCTCCGCACCTGCAGGGGAGTCGCTTCACAGGCGGTGAAGCAGGTCTGCAGGTGTCTGTCTTTCTCTTCCCCTCTCTGTCTTCCCCCATCTCTCTCCATTTCTCTCTGTCCTATCCAACAATGATGACAACAACAATAATAACAACAATAAAACAAGGGCAACAAAACGGAATAAATAAATAAATATTTAAAAAATTTTTAAAAAAAAAGGTGACCTAGCATCGCCATATGCCAGAGCTGAGCAGTGCTCTGGTTAAAGAAGAGGGGGGGGGCAGGAGGTAGCGCAGCAGGTTAAGTGCACATGGCATGAAGTGCAAGGACCAGCTCAAGGATGCCAGTTCGAGCCCCTGGCTCCCCACCTGCAGGGGGGTCGCTTCACAAGCGGTGAAGCAGGTCTACAGGTGTCTCTCTTTCTCTCCCCCTCTCTGTCTTCCCCTCCTCTCTCTACTTCTCTCTGTCCTATCCAACCACAACAACAATAACAACAAGGGCAACAAAAATGGGAAAAAAAATGGCCTCCAGGAGCAGTGGATTCGGAGTGCAGGCACCAAGCCCCAACAATAACCCTGGAGGAAAAAAAAAAGAGGAAGAGGAAGAAGAAGAGCCATTCACTCATGAAAAGCTGTGAAGGAAATGGAAATGTGTGTTTCTAAGTGAGAACAGACAATCCTATATGATGAGGAGTGATACCAGCAGCTTGACATTCAGAAAAAGGCAGAAGTAGGGAGGCAGCTGAAAGTCCAGGAGTTGGGCATTATTAGTGAGGAGTCAGTGAGGGGTCAGCCAGGGGCTGGGTGGCAGCTCACCGGCTAGATACAGCCCTTGCCTTACTTTGTGTGAGGCCTTGAGTATGATCCCTACTGGTACCATGTGGGAGAACCGAGAATAGCAGCTCATGGCTGATGGAGTAGTGCTGTGGTGTCTCGCCGCGCTCTGTCTGTCTCTTCCTCAGCTCCCCCCAGCCCCCCCCAAAAAAGTAAGAATGAAAAAATTGAACTATGGAAACTGCTCAGCTCAGTGGTGGTGTCACATTTGTATGAAGCCTGGGTTTATTCCCCAGCTAAGAAAACAAAACAGGCTCTTCGCTAGCAGCTGTGTAGAAGGGGCCAAACTGATGGGGAGGGGGTGCATGGCAGCGTGGGTAGACAGAGGCAACAGAGAGGGGCCCATAGGTCTGAGGGTGCTATGGAGGCAGCATCCTGACTGCAGCGTTCTCTCCACCCCTTCCAGAGTTTGTACGGATGATGTCCCGCTGAGGCCACGAGGGCCCCTCCAGGACCGCCAAGCTCCCTCGGGTGGGCAGCAGAGGAGCTGGAGCTCGCCTCACCTGTCAGAGCCGCCGAGAGCCAGGATGTATTGGCGGAGGGGGCCTGCCTGCACCCAGGGAGGTGCTCACCCTGGACCCCCACCCCTCCGCACTGTGAAAGACTCAACTCCTGCAACTGGAAAGGGGGGTGCCCACAGACAAGGAGGCCACTGTGCCAAGCTGGCCAGAAGTCATGCCAGGCACCAAGTGCCATGGACCCAGCCGCCACTGGTTGGGTGGGCCAGGGAGCCCGCCAGCAGACCCCACACAGCATGTCCGCCTGGGGCCAAGCCTCCCGCTGCCCTCCTCAGCTCTGTGCCCGTCCCAGCTTGCCTCAAACCTGTTATCTCAGAACCAATAAAAAGATTTCCAAGGGAGAGACAGCTGTGTAGGGGTGTGTGTGTTTCTGGGGGCTGGTTAGATGCCACATCTCCTGAGTGCCAGCCACATGCCCAGAATTGGCTGGACTCCTCTGTGTTCAGCACGCGTGTCCCATCACTTCCTCTCGCATCTCCAAAGCCAGAGCCTGGTACCCACAACCGAAAGGGAGGTGGGGATAGAGGGATGCAGCAAACAAAATCAAGTCCCATAGAAAGTGGATATTGGGGGTCGGGCAGTAGCACAGCGGGTTAAGCGCACGTGGCGCTAAGTGCAAGGATCCTGGTCTGAGCGCCGGCTCCCCACCTGCAGGGGAGTCACTTCACAGGCAGTGAAGCAGGTCTGCAGGTGTCTGTCTTTCTCTCCCTCTCTCTGTCTTCCCCTCCTCTCTCCATTTCTCTCTGTCCTATCCAGCAACAACGACATCAATAACAATAATAATAACCACAACAACAAGAACAAGAACAACAAAAAAGAAAATAAAAATATTTTTAAATGACTAAAAAAAAGAAGAAAGAAGAAAGAAAGAAAGTGGATGTTGGGGAGCCTCTGACAGGGTCTGCTCTACTTCCTGTCTTCCCGGGCTCTCAGACTGTCAGGGAAGGCCAGGAAATTAGTCACATCAGCTGATCATTACAAGTTGTGTCACCATTAAGGAGAAATGCAGAGACCTGGGGCAGAATATAATGAGGCAGTCAGGACAGGCTTTCCTGAGATGATCACAAGATTTTGCCCGCAGGAAATCCTGCTGTGAATGAGAGACAGTTGGCGAAGCAGCCACCATCCTCTCCACTGGTGGGATGGTAGAGTAGTCAGGCTCTGAGTTTATGTGCCGTGTGACTCGGGGCCAGTCAGGCTTCCTCTCTCAACCTCAGTTTGCTCAGATGTAGTGTGGGGCTGACAGAGGACAATAAAGTCCTCACTCTCAGGGCCACTGTCCACACCACTAGAACTGTGCCCATACTAAGTGGGATCTACTGTGATCATTATAGTTCAGTCGTACAGGGGAAGGACTGAAGGAGTCCAGAGGGGAGGCTTGGGGGTAGAAGGCACGACGCACAGTCAGAGAGGTGGGTGGGCTGGCCCTGTGTTCTCCGACTTCAGTGTGCACATAAACGTCAGCTAGAGGATTTATGGGGCCTGTCCTGGTGATTCGGAACGGGTGTTTAGCTTTGACTCATGAGTTGGCATTTCTCTGCGGCCACTTGTTAGAACAAGAGCAAGCCTTGCTGCTGGCTGTGAGGCCCTGGTTCCGATCTCCAGCACCATACGGGAGCACCAGGGGAGTTCCATGGATGGTGGAACAGTACTGTGGTCTTTCCCTCTCTATCCTTTCTTAAAAAATAAAAAAAGTCGCGTGGGGGTGGGGGCTTAGTTGGTGGCACACCTGGTTAAGTGCACACAGTACAGTGCTCCAGGACCCAAGTTCAGGCCCCTGGTCTCCACCTGCAGGGAAGAGCTTTATCAGTGGTGAAGCAGGGTTGCAAGTATCTCTCTGTCTCTCTCCCTTTCTATCTTTCCCTCCCCTCTCAATTTGTCTCTATCCAATAATATATATATATATATATATATATATATATAAACTTTTAACAAAGATTTTATTTATTTATTAATGAGAAAAGATAGGAGGAGAGAAAAAGAACCAGACATCACTCTGGCACATGTGCTGCCAGGGATAGAACTCAGGACCTCATGCTTGAGAGCCCAAAGCTTTATCACTGTGCCACCTCCCAGACCACAAAAAATATATATTTAAAAAAAATCAAACTGGATAGGTCATTCATCGCATTCATCACTGGTGTCACACATGCAGAAGGTACTGGGTTTATTCCCCAGAAACACATAAACATCCTCTTTTTGGGTTGTCTTTGGGGCTTTGCTTTTCCAGGCCTATTTTTGCAGATAAACAAAGACAGGAGCAGGTGAGGGAGAGGTGGAAGAGAGAGAGGTGAAGATAGGTTATATACAAAAACTTTCTCCAGTGTGGTGAAGGCAGGGCTCAAACCTGAGTCACATACATGAGGCAAAGCAACACGCTATCCTGGAGACTTATTTTGCCAGCCCCCATTTTTTTTGCCCCCAATTAAATAAATAAATGAAGGGGGCCCGGCGGTGGTGTACCAGGTTAAGTGCACATAGAACCAGAGTGCAAGAGAAGGATGAATATGGGATGATCTCACTCTCAGGCAGAAGTTGAAAAACAAGATCAGAAAAGAAAACACAAGTAGAACCTGAAATAGAATTGGCATATTGTACCCAAGTAAAAGACTCTGGGGTGGGTGGGTGGGGAGAATATAGGTCCATGAAGGATGATAAATGACATAGTGGGGGTTGTATTGTTAAATAGGGAAACTGGGGAATGTTATGCATGTACAAACTACTATATTTACTGTTGAATGTAAAACATTAATTCCCCAATAAAGAAATAAATTTAAATAAAAAAAAGAAAAAAAAAAAAGAACCGAGTGCAAGGATCCTGGTTCGAACCCCCGGCTCCCCCACCTGCAGGGGGTTTGCTTCACAAGCAGTGTGAGGCATGTCTGCAGGTGTCTATCTTTCTCTTGCTTCTCTGTCTCCCCCTCCTCTCTCAATTTCTCTCTGTCCTACCCAATATGGAACAAATGGCCACCAGGAGCAGTGGATTTGTAGTACTGGCACCAGTCAAGCCCCAGTGATAACCCTGGAGTTAAAAAAATAAAATAAAATAATAAATGAATAAACCAGTGAAGCTGTATCTCTCACAAGCTCGCAGGCCATGCCGCTGTCTGCCCAGCTTTGGACCACAGTTGGAATAGGCCTGCTATGAATCCCTGACTCGTGGGAGGTGGGTGTGCTTCTAGCAGGCTGGGGGGTGGGAGATAGGGGTGGCTGTGGGGCTACAGGCCGGATCTGGGAGGTGGTGGAGAATCCCCAGCTCATCCTAGGGCTCAGATCTGGCAGAGGATGTGAGAAAGGCTGTCAGCCCCAGCCAGAAGCCTGGGTAATCCCCATGTCCCTGAGGCCAGGGGCCCGGAGCTCCGAATACTCTCTGGTAATCCAATTCTGAGACTCAGTCCTTGGTCCGGTCATGCTTGGCTCTGCCTGAGGGCCCAGATCTACCATACCTGATGGCAGTGACCCTGGAGGGCTGGAGCATCAGTCTGTAGAAAGAGATGACAAGAGTCCTTTTAAGGAGAGAGGGGAGTTCGGATGCCAGCTAGGATGGTTCTGGCGCCAGTGTCGTGGCCTCTTGAAGGCACAGATGGTGCGTCTGCGGTGAAGCAGCCCGAGCATACAGCCAGGCCGCTGCTCAGAGGAGCCTCCTGCTTGGCCCTTAAGGGGCCCTGGAGCTGGACTTTGGCCTCTTCCAATGCTGGAACCAGGATGCTGCCCCTTGGACTTGGCTTTAGAGGGTCTCTAGGAAGACTCTTGGGAGAAACAGTCCTGTTACTTCCCGGGAACCGAGGTGGATTTGTCTATCCGGGCCTAGCCCGGGCAGAGTTCTTCCTGTGCCAGTGCTGCTGCAGTGCCGCCCTGGTGGGGCAGTGGCTGAAGATGGCGCTGTCCACAAGGGCTACAGCTTCAGCTTGGATTTGCCTCCGAGTGACTTGTGAGTCCAATTTATGTTCCCTCTCATGCATGCAGGCCACGGTTATTTATTTATTTTTTTTTGAGCCCTTATGTGCTGTCAGCTTTCCTGTCTTATAGGAGCTCAGCCTCTAGCTGAGGAACAGATAAGAAAAGACACAGAGAGACTTCCAGAGGCGGGGCTATGGAGCAGCAGCAGCTGTGTTTCTCTCCTCTCCTGTCCTCTCCCAGGTCAACTAGGAATACCAATGGGGAACACCTGGGACCGCAACAATACAGGACTAGAAAGACTTCAGGAACCCACCAAATCACTGGTGAGTGCAAACACATGTGGCTCGTGGACAGAGAGGAGCCTAGGGAGAGATTAAGTGGTTGGTTAACAGTTCAGAAGTTTACCAGTTGAGACACCACCTCCAGTCTTGTTTCACCAACAAGGGGATGATTGAAACGAGGAGAGGACTCCCCTGAAACTCACCAAATGCAACTGTGAGTCTCCATTGCTACTGTCCTCAGAATCTGGAGCAGCGGCAGGGGGGCCCTGTGCTGACACAAGGGGCCAGAGAACGAACTAGCGAGGAAACTCAGGAGAAGATCTAGACCTCAGTGGCCTAGCTGTGGGGCTGTGAGAGTCTCTTTGCATAACCACTGGATTATCTCTGCCCCACCCTGCTTTATCTCTTGTTCAGGAGTCAGTGATTAAGCTAAGAAGCCTACTTATAGTTTAAAAGTCCTCAGGCTCCCATAGCCTATAGGGAAGAATAAGAACAAAAGAGGCTTTTAAGCTACTGAGCTCCAACTCAGGGATTAAAATACTATTGAAACAACTGCCAATTTCCACAACTATGAACCCTTTAATTACCTTACTTAGACACAGGTCAATCCAGGCAAGAGTGATCAGTAATTTGAAAAGTACTGAGAGAGGGACCTCATAACATACTACATAAAATGGTTAAACCAACAAGAAGAAATATTGGGGAAATGAACTAGGACAGGAGTCCAGCTAAAAGCCCCCCAAAGGGTGAAGCGCAAAATAATGAGGTCAACATCCAAACACTAGTTAAGGAAATAGTCACAGGAGTGAGTAAAGAGTTTGAAAGATTTGTCATCAGAAATGCAGAAACCATAAATAAGACCCTGGAAGAAAACACTAATTATCTCAAGGTTATTAGAGAGCTGAAAGGTGAAATAGCTGAGCTAAGAACACAACTAGCTGAACAAGCTAAAACAGTATCAGAACAGGGTAACAAAATAGATGAACTCCAGAAAACAGTAGAGGGCAGAGAGAATAGAATCTATGAGGCTGAAAACAGAATTAGCAAGATTGAGGACAAATTAGAGACAACTAAAAAAGAAATAAGAGATCTCAAAAAGAGATTAAGAGATACTGAAAACAACAACAGAGACCTGTGGGAAGACTTCAAAAGAAATAATATACGCATTATTGGCTTACCAAAGGAAGAAAGATAGGGAGGGGAAGAAATCATTCTTCAGGACATAATAGCTGAGAACTTCTCTAGTCTAGACAACATAACAGACATAAAAGTTCAGGAAGCCCAGAGGGTGCCAAACAGAATTAACCCAGACTTAAAGACCCCAAGACACGTCATATTTAAAATGGAAAGGAATAAGGATAAAGAAAGGATCCTGAATGCTGCAAGAGAAAAACAAAGAGTCACCTACAAAGGAAAACCCATAAGATTAGCAGCAGACTTCTCCACACAAACACTGCAGGCCAGAAGAGAATAGCAAGATGTCTATCAAGTGCTCAATGAGAAAGGCTTTCAATCAAGACTACTGTATCCTTCCAGACTGTCATTCAGATTAGATGGAGGCATAAAAACCTTCTCAGACAAGCAACAGTTAAAGGAATAAACTATCACCAAACCTGCCCTGAAAGAAGTTCTGAAAGGTCTCCTATAAACAGTCAGACCACCATAAATAGGCCATCTATCAGAACACTCTAAAACTCTATAAGAATGGCATTAAAATATCTTCAATCTTTGGTATCAGTAAATGTCAATGGCCTTAATTCACCTATTAAAAGGCATAGAGTAGGAAGATGGATCAGAAAACACATCCTAACAACATGCTGTCTACAGGAAACCCACCTAACTCAATATGGCAAACACAGACTCAAAGTGAAAAGATGGAAAACTATCATACAAGTCAATGGCCCACAAAAAGGGGCAGGAACAGCTATTCTTATATCTGATATCATAGACTTTAAAATAAATAAAATTTAAAAAGATAGGGATAAAAGAGGACCTAGTGGGGGTTGTATTGTTATATGGGAAACTGGGGAATGTTATGCATGTACAAACTATTGTACTTACTGTTGAATGTAAAACATTAATTCCCCAATAAATAAATAAATGAAAAAAAAGAAAAAAAGAAATAAAACACACACATCCAAAAAAAAAAAAAGATAGGAATGGACACTACTTAATGCTCAGTGGATCGGTCAATCAAGGGGACTTAACAATTATTAACATCTATGCACCCAATGAGGAGCCATCTAAATACATCAAACGTCTACTGAAAGAGCTACAGCAATATATTAACAGCAACACAGTCATAGCAGGGGACTTCAACACCCAAATCTCTCAAATTGACAGATCATTCAGGCAGAAAATAAATACATGAGGGAGCTAAATTAGAAGATAGATAAATTAGAACTATTGGACATTTTCAGAGTCATTCATCCTAAGAAACTGGAATACACATTTTACTCAAGTCCACATGGTCATTCTCAAGGATAAAACTAATACCTCTACTTTTAAGGGCGGAGGGTAGATAACATAATGGTTAGACTCTCATGCCTGAGGCTCCAAAGTTTCTAGGTTCAATCCTCCACATCACCATAAGCCAGAGCTGAGCAATGCTCTGGTAAAAGAAAAAAAAGAAAAACCTCTACTTTTAAAAGTCTTCCAGAAACTACAACAATAAAACAAGGGCAACAAAAGGGAATAAATAAATAAATATTTTTTTTAAAAAGAGTCGGGTGGTAGCGCAGTGGGTTAAGCGATGTGGCACTCTCTGTCCTGTCCAACAACAACAGCAACAACAACAATGGAAAAAAGATGGCCTCCAAAAGCAGTGGATTCTTAGTACAGGCACTGAGCCCCAGAAATAACCCTAGAGGCAGAGAACGAAAGGAAAGGAAGGGGAGGGGAGGGGAGGGGAGGAAAGGGAAGGAAAGGAAAAAAAGAGGGAGCTTTTAGGGATTATAAGAGACTGAGAAGATCTCAAGTGAAAAAACATGAAGCTGTGTGTGGTCCGGGAGGTGGTGTAGTGGATAAGGCTTTGGACTCTCAAGCATGAAGTCCCAAATTCAATCCCTGGCAGCACATGTACCAGAGTGCTGTCTGGTCCTTTCTCTCTCTCCTATCATTGCTCATGAATAAATAAATAAAATCTTTAAAAAAGAAAATAAAAAACATGGACCTCACTAGATGACAGTGCTTAGGAATATGCTCTTAGGTGAGAAGTCCACAGAAAAACACAAGGGGGACATTTTCTTTCTTTTTTTTCTTTTTTCTCTTTCTTATTAAAGATTTATCTGTTTATGAGGGAAAGAGAACAGGACCATCACTCTGACACAAGCAATACTAGAGATTAAACTCTGAATCACACATTTGAGAATCCAATGTCTTATCTACTGTGCCACCTCCTGGCCCAGAAAGATATTTCTATGAAAGTCTGTGGAATGGTGGATTTAAGAGAGGGAGGAGGGGGCACCTTCTGGGGTGTGTCTGATAAAGTTCTTTTTTTTTTTTTTTCCTGATGGTCTTGTGCCAGCAGAAGTCCATTGCTCCTAGCAGACTTTTTCTTTTTCTTTTTTAACTTCAGATGGAGAGATGGATAGATATCACAGTATCATTCCACAGTTCACGGGGCTTCCCCCGGTGCCATGTCTGGTGTTTCCATACAGTGGCAGGGCCTCGAACCTGCATCCTCTCACACGGCAACCCGAGCTCTACTAGGTGAGCATCTGACAAAATTCTACTTCTTCTTCTTCTTTTTTAGTCTTTATTTACTGGATAGAAACAGCGAGAAATTGAGAGGGTAGAGGGAGATAGAAAGGGAGAGAGAGGGGAGAATACAGGCCCATGAAGGATGACAGAGGACCTAGTGGGGGTTGTGTTGTTATATGGGAAACTGGGGGATGTTATGCATGTACAAACTATTGTACTTACTGTTGAATGTAAAACATTGATTCCCCAATAAAGAAATAAAAAATAAATAGAAAAGGAGAGAGAGGGGCCGGATGGTGGTGTACCTGGTTGAGTGCACATATTACAGTGCTTAAGGACCCGAATTTGAGCCCCCAGTCCCCACCTGCAAGGGGAAAGCTTTGTGAGTGGTGAAGCAGGGTTGCAGGTGTCTCTCTCTGTCTCTCTCCCTTCCTACCACAGCCTTCCCTCTCAATTTCTAGCTGTCTCTATCCAATAAATAAATAAAGATTTAAAAAAGTTAAAAAAAAAAAAAAGAAGAGATTTTAAAAAAAGAAAGGGAGAGAGACAGAGAGACACCTTCAGGGGCTTGAAATGGTGTTCTTGTGCGCTGTAGTGTGCGCCTAACCAGATGTACCACCACTGGCCCCCCAAATTCTACTTCTTTACCTGTGTGATGGTCACACTGTTCATCTTATTTTTTAATTTAAAAAAGTTTTTAATTATCTTTATTAATTGGATAGAGACAGCCAGAAATCAAGAGAGAAGGGGGAGATAGGGAGGGAGAGAGACAGAGAGACACCTGCAGCCCTGCTTCACCACTCACAAAGCTTTCCCCCCTGCAGGTGGGGACCGGAGGCTTGAACTTGGGTCCTTGCGCATTGTAATATGTGCGCTCAACTGGGTGCGCCAGCGCCTGATCCCTTAATTTCTTCTTTTTTAAATGTGGTGCTCGGGAGTGAACAGAGGGCCTTCTCTAGGTGTGACACTAAAGAGTGGTCTCCCTGGTTCAATTTTTCCACTCTACATACTTAAGAGAAGGAGGGAGGCATAGACAGAGACAAAGAGGAGAAAGGAGGAGACGCCATAGCTGTACCATTTCTGGGGCTGGGACCAAGCCCAGAGGCTCATGTGTGGGCTCACCTGCTGACTCTTGTTTTTAATATATATATATATATATTTATTTATTTATTGTTTTTCCAAAAGAATTCTTACTTTAAAATACACATTGTTAGGGGAGTTGGGTGGTAGTGCAGCGGGTTAAGTGTACATGGCGCAAAGCGCAAGGACCGGTGTAAGGATCCAGGTTCGAGCCCCCGGCTCCCCGCCTGCAGGGGAGTCGTTTCACGGGTGGTGAAGCAGGTCTGCAGGTGTCTGTCTTTCTCTCCCCCTCTCTGTCTTCCCCTCCTCTCTCCATGTCTCTCTGTCCTATCCAACAAAGACAACAACAACAATAACTACAACAATAAAACAACAAGGGGAATAAATAATATTTAAAAAACTACACAGAGTTAGATATAAGTATCTACCTCCTTATGCAGGTCCTTGCACTTTGTGCCATGTGCACTTAGCCCGCTGCACTACCGCCCGACTCTCTTGGTCTGTTTTTCTTTTTTTTAATATTTATTTATTTCCTTTTGTTGACCTTGTTTCATTGTTATAGTTATTGTTGTTATGTCGTCATTGTTAGATAGGACAGTGAGAAATGGAGAGAGGAAGGGAAGACAGAGAGGGGGAGAGAAAGATAGACACCTGCAAACCTGTTTCACCGCCTGTAAAGCGACTCCCGTGTAGGTGGGGAGCTGGGGGCTCAAACCCGGGTCCTTACACCGGTCCTTGCGCTTTGCGCCATCTGCGCTTACTCCGCTGCGCTACCGCCAACTCCCTCTTGGTCTGTTTTTTTAATGTGCTGTTGTTAAGTATGTATTAAGCCCTTTCCCTTCATTATCTCCATGTTGACTACAGCCCGTTTTACAGATAAGGAGACTAAAGCTTCAAGAGAGGACATGACTTACACTCTTAACAGACGAATAAAGATTGTCCCTGCCGTTCTTGCCTCCAAAAAGTATGTCCTTTAGACAGTAAAAAAGAGTCCAGGCGGTATGAACAGATAACATGTGTGGAATGCTTGCAATGGCCACGTCTTTACATAACCCTCATCCAGCTTTTTGCGGCCTTAGGCTGTCATTACTCTGACTTACAGGTAAGGAGAGCAGTGACTTGCCCAAGGCCACACATGCTGCCAGGCTCTTGCTTCCCCCTCCTTGTCCTAGACCCTCCTAGGCCTGGCTGGCTACTTCCTGGTGACTCACATCCTTCTGAGGGAAGAGAAGGAAGGCCAAACCCATTCTCCAGTGAATTTCAGTTCAAGATGCCACTGGCAGCCAGGACCAGGAGCCTGAGTGACTGTGGCCCCTCTGTTCTCTCACTACCCAAGGCCCTGTGGGGTCAGGAAACCTGGCTCTGGGATGAGACTTAGCCATGAAGTCCAAGGGCTGGGCAAGATGGGCTGAGCAGAAAGGAGGGCTCGCCTCTGCCCCCTAAGTTTCCTCCTCCTCCTCCCCCTCCCCCTCCCCCTCCCCCTCCTCCTCTCCCTCCTCTTCCTCCCCCCCCTCCTCCTCTTTTTTTTTTTTTTTTTTTTTTTTTTACCAGAGCACTGCTCAGCTCTGGCTTATGGTGATGCAGAGGACTGAACATGGGACTTTGGAGCCTCAGGCATGACAGTTTCTTTGCATAATCATTATATTATCTACCACTGCCTTTTTTTTTTTTTTTTTTTGGTAAGGTAGAAGGTGAGTGACAGGGAGGAAAGAGAGAGAGAGAGAGGGACCGAGACCACAGCAGTGTTTCTCCACTTGTGGAGCTTCCCCTTCGCATGGTGCTTCCATGTGGTCTTGCGGAGCTTGGACCCAGGCCTGGTATATGCAGTCGACCAGTGGGCTACCTCCCAGCCCCTCTGTGTTTACCTTTTGAACTTTAATGGGAGTGGTGGTGAGTATTCCATATACTTAAAATAGGCAAGACTTAATTAACAGCATGCTTTGTTCCTCTGATCTTTATCTGGACAGGAAGACACAGCCCCTTTCAGTTTTGTGGTCAAGGTGGAATTGCCTCTAGGGGCTCCTAAATTGCTGCTCCTTTTTCCACTTCTGAACTCTGGATCCTTTTGGCTTTTTCCTCCCTCCGGGTAGAAGGGTTTTTCCCAGCTCCTCAGCCTGAGCACGTCAGCAAGGCTTTTTCTGTATTTACCAAGTTGCCAGCATTGCATGTTATAATTATTTCTTCTGATATGATTAATAGCCTTTCCCGAGATGGACGCCATCCCAGAGAGGAATTACTTGTACTTTGAGAATGTAAGAGGTCATGCACTCTGGTAAGGGTGCCTAACGCTCATACATGGTGGGTTTTCTAATTATTTCCACTTTACAGGTGACGAAATTGTGGCCTAGGACCTGGCACACCTGGTTGAGCGCACCTGTTATAAAGTGCAAGGACCTGGGTTCAAGCCCCTGGTTCCCCATCTGTAGGGTGAAAGCTTCATGAGCATGCGGTGACGCAATGCTGCAGGAGTCTCTCCTTCTCTCTCTCTTCCTGTCCCCCCTTTTTTCTCGACTACTCTCCGTCTCTATCCAATAAATAACAAAATGTTAGAAAAATACTTAAGGGGGCTAAGTGGTGGTGCACCTGGTTAAGCGTGTACATTACAACACACACAAGGACCCAAGTTCAAGGCCCTGGTCCCCACCTGCAAGGAGAAAGCTTTGCGAGTGGTGAAACAGGGCTGTAGGTGTCTCTCTGTTTCTCTCCCTCTCTATCTCCCCCCTCAATTTCTCTGTCTCTATCCAAAAATAAATAAAAATATTTTTTACCCTGAACTCCCCCTTACCCCCACCTTTTTTTCTTGTTTAAACCAGTGCACTGATCAGCTCTGGCTGTTGGTGGTTCTGGGCACTGAATCTGGGAACTTTGGTGCTTCAGGCATAGCCATTATGCTATCTCTTTAGCCCTTTTCTTTCTTTCTCTAAAATAAATAAATAAATAAATAAAATAAAATAAAATTTTTTTTAAAGAAAGAATATTTTTTTAAAAATGTTACTGTCTAAAGAGGGGAAATGGACTTCCCCCAGGGCCACACAGCTCTAAGAAGTGAAACTAGGGTGGGGTATAGCATAATGGTTATGCAAAGAAACTTTCATGCCTGAGGCTCTCAAGTCCCAGGTTCAATCCCCCACACTGCCATAAGCCAGAGCTGAGCAGGGCTCTGGTTACAAAAAAAAAAGAGTAAAACTAGATTTGAATTTTAAAAATATTTATTTATTTATTCCCTTTTGTTGCCCTTGTTTTATTGTTGTGGTTATTATTGATGTTGTTTTTGCTGGATAGGACAGAGAGAAATGGAGAGAGGAGGGGAAGACAGAGGGGGAGAGAAAGACACCTGCAAACCTGCTTCACCACTTGTGAAGCGACTCCCTTGTAGGTAGGGAAGCGGGGGCTCGAACCAGGATCCTTATGTCGATACTTGCTTTGAGCCACATGCGCTTAACCTGCTGCACTACCGCTTGGCTCTCTAGACTTTGAATTCTAACACAGCTAATATACATTTTAAAAAATTTATTTACATGATGTGAAGCACAAGGACCAGGCGTAAGAATCCCGGTTCAAGCCCTGTCTCCCCACCTGCAGGGGGGTCGTTTCACAAGTGGTGAAGCAGGTCTGCAGGTGTCTATCTTCCTCTCCTCCTGTCTTCCCCTCCTCTCTTTGTTTCTCTCTGTCCTCTCCAACAACAATAACAACAAGGGAAACAAAAATTTTAAAAAAACAAACCTATTTACTAAAGAACGAGAAGGAATAGCAGAACATCACCGGGCACGTGGAATACCTGGGATGGAACTTGTAACCTCAGGGTTGAGAGTCAAGTGCTTTACCCACTCTACCACCTCCTGGGATGCCACAGCTGTCACATTAATTGAGTGATTAGCTGTGGGCTCAAGGGCACCCCCGTCCCAGTGCTACATTCTAAAACATGTGCTTTACATTTTCCTTGTTTAAAATGTCTTTATCGAGAGTCGGGTGGTAGCTCGGGTAAAGCACAGGTGGCGCAAAGCTCAAGGACCGGCATAAGGATCCCCGTTCGAGTCCCCGGCTCTCCACCTGCAGGGGAGTCGCTTCACAGGTGGTGAAGCAGGTCTGCAGGTGTCTGTCTTTCTCTCCCCCACTGCGTCTTCTCCTCCTCTCTCCATTTCTCTCTGTCCTATCCAACAACAACAACTACAACAATAAAACAACAAGGCCAACAAAAGGGAATAAATTAAAAAAAATATCTTTATCTTTCACAGCCCTCCAAGGCCCATGTAATTGTTCTTTCGATTACAATCAATGAGGAAACAGGCGAGGTGAATTCATTCCCCCAAAGTCACACAGTGTGTAGTGGTGGAGCTGTGACTTGTGCCGAGCCGTGTTCGGTAAGTTGACTGGCTCAGAACAAAAGTAGTAAGTAGCTCAGAAACCAAATAACAGATTCCAGTCCTCATGATCTGCCAGGTCGGAATCTTCCCAGCTTCCTGAGGTGACAGTAAGAACGAACTTGGTGGAAACCAATGGTTATTGAGAACCAGGCTCTTTCAGGGCCTGGCTTTTATCTGCCTTGTCTCAGTATTGGGTGGAACCATGGGTAATTTTAGCTTTTCTTGGGCTGGCAGGATAGCTCACCTGGACAGTGCACCTGTTTCAGCATGTGCAAGGCCCTCCCCGCACCAGGCGATGTTCAGTGTTGCGTTCACTTTCTCTCTGTGTATCGGGCGGGGGGGGGGGGGGGGAATCACCAGAATAATGAAGTCCAGTGATGACCCAAAAAATTATCTTTTTTTTTTAAACCACAGCGCCTATTTTTGGTGGAACCAAGGCCTCCTATAGGTGTGATTTCACCACCTTGGGCCACTTATTTTTTTTCATTCAGACAGAGAGACAGTGAGAGGGAAAGAGACAGTAAAAGGGAGAGATGCACAGCCTTGAAGTTTGTCTATTGCCAGTGTGGTACTGGGGCTTGACCCTGGGTTGTGTACATGGCATTGCAGGCCCGCTGCCTGATGAGCTCCCTTTAGGGCCCTAGTAGCTGATCATTTTTTAAACATTTCTTTATTGGGGAATTAATGTTTCACATTCAACAGTACATACAATAGTTTGTACATGCAGAACATTCCCCAGTTTCCCATATAACAATGAAACCCCCTCATCCTTCTTGGATCTGTATTCTCCCCACCCACCCACCCCAGAGTCTTTTACTTTGGTGTGATACGAGCTGATCATTTAAAAAAAATTATTTATTTATTCCATTTTGTTGCCCTTATTGTTTTATTGTTGTTGTAGTTAGTGTTGTTATTGGTGTCGTCATTATTGGATAGGACAGAGAGAAATGGAGAGAGGAGGGGAAGACAGAGGGGGAGAGAAAGATAAGACACCTGCAGACCTGCTTCACCACTTGTGAAGTGACTTCCCTGCAGGTAGGGAGCCGGGGGCTCGAACCTGGATCCTTACACCAGTCCTTGTGCTTTGAGCCACCTGTGCTTAACCTGCTACACTACTGCCTGAATCCCACTGATCATTTTTTGTCATCCCTGGGCCTTCACCACTATGGGATGACTCTTTCAGATAGAAGCAGGCGAAGACAGAGAGGGAGAGAAACGGACCACGGCACTGAAGCTTCCTCCAGTGTGGTGAGGGCAGGCTTGAGCCCGGGGTGCACACAGGGCAAAGGGGTACACTATCCCAGAGGGCTGTTTTGCTGGCCCCATAGCCAATTTTAAACTGGCTCATTTAACCCTCACACCTGTGCTGTGGGTGCTCTTATTTGCATTGTAGGGAGAAGTGGCTAGAGAGAAAGGGAAAGCCAGCTTGTCTCTGTTGGAGATGTCATGAGGTATCTTTCTATGTTTTTCTATGCAAAAATGCATCATGAATTTTCAGACAACCAATACAAAGACAGGAACTGAATCCAGTCAACTCTCACCCCAAATCTCGGTTCCCGTCAGCCCACAGAAATCAAGTTCTTCATCCCGAGAGGGTGGTAGAGAGTTTGAAGTATTTTTTTTTTAAATACACATTATCATCAGAGCAGTTTTCCAATCACAGCAAAATTATGATGCAGGCATTGTAGTTGACTCCTCTACAGCCCCCTGCCCCACTGCACAGAACTGATGACAACTCATGAACCTCTGTGCCACGCCGTTATCACCCCCAGTCCAGCCAGCTGACATTAGGGTCACGCTTGCTAAATAAAGCACATTCATCAGTAGGTTAAGACAACTGTATGGCACATGTATGGGTACACAGACACATGTACCCACTGTTACAGGACTGCAGAGTGGGATTTCACCACCCTGAAAATCCTGTGTGCTCTGCCTAGTCTCTTTTCCCGCCCTAAGTCCCTGGCACTCACTGATCTTTAATTAATTGTGTTGTTGAGGCTTTGCTGCTGACTTTTTCAAAGAGTAGGTCCATAGCACAGCCAGTAAGGCACAGGACTGGACAAGTCCCATGTTCAGTGCTTTGACATCACCAGTAGCCACAGTTGAGCGGCGCTCTGGTCAGCTTTCTTCCTTTATAGCACCTATCATTGTTCTAAGGAACTGAGTTGTCTGCAGTTCAAAGTTTATGATTCTCAAGCGGAACTTTGGGCGCATTTTGGTCCCTGCCAGTCACTGAGAGTAGGTAGGAGTGTCAGTTAAATGCAAGAGAACAGCTTGATTTAAATTCTAGACAGTGAATTCTTTCTTTGGTATTTGAAATTCAAATTTAATAGACTTCTGTATTTGCTTTTCTTTTTTCTACCAGGGTTACCACTGGTGCCTGCAGGACAAATCCATCACTCCCAGAAAATATCTTTTTCCTTTTTTTAAAAAAAAAAATGTCTTTAGGGCTGGGGAGACAGTGTAATAGTTATGTAAAAAAGACTTTCATGCCTGAGGCTCTAAGGCCCCAGGTTCTATCCCCAGCACCACCATAAGCCAAAGCTCTGATCTAACAATGAAATATTTTATTTCTATTTTGATAGGACAGAAATTGAGAGAGGGGTGAGGGAGAAGACAGACACATGCAGCACTGCTCGTGAAACTTCTCCCCTGCACTAGGGGGCCAGGGACTTGAACCCGGGTCCTTGCACATGGTAACCTGTGCACTCAACCTGGTGCGCCACCGCCTGGCACCATCTTCTTTCACTTTTTAAAAAGGACTTTTTTTGAGCATGGCAACGTGTGATATTTCCCGGGTGCGCCACCACCGGGCCCACGACTTTTCTGTATCTCATCTACTGAATCTGACAGTCCCAGTAGCAGATTAAATATGGGTGGGACAGCTGAATAGAAGAGTTTTTGCCTTGGATCCGGTTTAAACTTGCTTTGGGGCCATGAGGGCAACACGTTCCGCTCTTCCCTGGGCCTTGGTCTCACCGTCTGGAAAGTGGGAGCGTGGTGACCCGCACTTCTGCCTCCCGCCTCCTGGACCCGGGCACCAGCTCTTCCAGCCTGGGCAAGCCCCGCCCCCCGTCGCCATGGAGACGGGGGGGGTCACTGAGGCCCCACCTCCGGCCACGCGTTTCCGCTGCGTTGGAGTCTTCTGATTGGACAGCCGACTGGACGCTCCCACCAGTCCGGAACCCGCTGAGGAGTGAGGGCGGGGCCCGTCCTCGTGGAGCCCTCGCCCCGAAGACCTATACGTGAGACGTTTCTGGGGGGCTGCCCCACACAGAAAGAGACCACAGTGGCAGGCTCCAGGTCGGGAGTGTGCCCGCGGCTTCTCCTCTGAAAGCTTAAACGCCTTCCTCCCCGAGAAGGAAAGGGGGCGGGGGAGTCAGCAACGCCCCCTCCGGAGCCCAGTCAGCCCTAAGATCAGGAGCACCGGAAGTTCTGGCGACGTGTCCGTGCGCTCTACCCTAAACCTTCCCCCACCTTCCCCCAACGGCACTTGAAGCAGCGGGCCGCAGGGTCCCGGGGCAGCCGGTGAGCTGTACCCCGCCACTTCCGCATCGCAGCCCAACTCCTAGCCGCTGCGCGCGCTCCCTCTATGGCCCGCGGACTGGGCCGGCGTCGGGAGGAGGCCACGCCTCTTGCCTTACCCCCCCAGCCAATCGACGAGCGCCTCCCGGCGGGGTCGTGGATAATTCATGAGCTGCGGACGTTGATTGGTCGCCGCGGGGGCCGGGCGGCGGGGTAGGTTGTTCCCGCGGTGGGAGGCGGTCCCGCGGCTGAGGAGAAGGAGGCCTGAGCGCGACATGTCTTCGGCTGCCGCGGTGGAGCGGCCCGCGGCTCTGCGCTTCTGAGTGCGGGGCGGCCTGGCGGCTGGCCGAGGCCAAGGGTCGGCGGAGGCTGCCACCGCGGCGGTGGCCGCCATGCTGAGGGCCGGCGCGGAGGACGGGGCCGCGGCGACGCTGCCGCGACTGCTGGCGCTGCTGCTGCTGCTGCTGCTGCTGACGGCGCGGGGGCCGGGGCTCGGCGTGGGGGGCTCGTCCGCCGCGGGCCTGCCCGACAGCGTCATCTGGGCCGTCAACGCGGGTGGCGAGGCGCATGTGGACGTGCACGGCATCCACTTCCGCAAGGACCCGCTGGAAGGCCGGGTGGGCCGAGGTGAGAGCCCCGCACCCGGACCCCAGCCCGACCCCGGAGCCACGTCCCCGCAGCCACGTCTCCAGCCGCCGCCGCCGCCGCCGCCGCCGCTCCGGGGGCCCCGACCGTGTGCCGCGAGCCTGGCGTCGGCCCGAGGCTCCCTCCCAGCAGCCGTTGAGGCAGAGCGGCGACCGGCGACGCGGGGGTCGCGCGAGCCCGGCGGGGTCTCGACCCCGCACCCCTGCCGCGGGGGGCGGCCCGAGGCCGCGCGGGGCTCGCAGGGTCCTGGCTGCACGGAGGTGTCCGGGGCCCTGTGTGGTGCGGGAAGCCGGGCGTGATTCTTACTCCCTGCCGGGTCAGGAAAGTTTGCGGTGGCTCCCTCCCCCGCAGAGGTGCCTTTTTCGAAAGCAGAAGCTCCGGGGTGCTGCCGTGGAGCCTCGGCCTGCTCGCGCGGCTCGGCCGGGCCCGGCCGGGGGTGCCCGCCCAGAGCCGCCCTGCGTGGTCCCGGGGCCCAGGGCGATGCCTGGACTCGGCTGAGCATCAGCTGTGCGGACAGAGCTGCGGGCCGGGCCCTCGGAGTTGTCGGCCCCCGCGCAGCTGGGATGTGGGTGGGCCCTACGCCACGTTGGGGGAGACGGAGTCAGCCTTAGACCCTTTCCTCTGTCAGAGAGGCTGGGAGGGAGCTCAGGGAGGAAGTGCCTGGCTCCGTGTGCGGGGCCACAGGACTCGCCCCTCGCCGCCATTCCCAGCTGCCCAGAGCTGGCTGCGGTCTTTGCCGCAAGGTTCTCGCTCTGTCGCTGCGCTCAGTCTCACCGTAGTTGCCTCGGCTTGTCAGCTCCCATACAGGTGAGGCTCTCGGGAGGGAGCCGGGGGCTGTTTTTCCGAACCATCGGAGCTGGGCTCGGAATTCGCGGAGCCCTGGCAGGTGGGGGCGGCAGTAGCCTGCCTTCGGCTGTGGCAGCCCGAGCCAGGCTGTGGAGGGAGAGGGAGAGAGAGAGAGAGAGAGAGAGAGATCGTTACTGTCTTCCCTGAGCCTCCCTGAGGAAGGAGAGACCGTTGGTGGACTTCGCCTCCTGAGGTAGCTGTGGTGTGGGGCGGGCGCAGATGGTTCCTCTCTCATGGCCGATAGCAGGCTTCCCAGCTTCCCACGGTTAGCCCTCGCGGCCTCAGCCCCTGGTCGGAGTGTGCTGGTCCAAATGCTGAGGCCCTGTTTGCGTGTGTGTTCACGGCTGCGGCAGGCAGGTAAAATCGCGGGAAGCCTACCACGCGCCCGGGCTAGAGTCTTCTCTTCAGCCCTGGCCTTTGGGGTCCCCTGCCCCACCGGCGGCCGATGAGGGTGTGGGTCGGAGCAGCGCTTAGGCCTGGGTGCTGAGACGAGGGTGCAGGTCAGCTGCAGCTGGGAGCTCCCGGGAGTACCCTTTCACCCTTTCACCCGCCTAGGCCCAGGGCTAAGGTGTGTTAATAAGCGCCCACTCAGGAGGCGGTGCTGCCATGTCTCTGTGCGGAGCACCTGGCACCACCCAGGGAGCTGCAGCTGCTCACTGTGCCGCCTTGCCGGGGCACTGTTCGGATAAGGGTGTGCCAGGTATTCGGAGACCCTCGCCTCACGCAGCTATTTACACTAATAGCTCTTAGGAACTCGGTGTCTCGCTCCTTTTCCCACATGTCTGGGATGTTATCTCCAGCTCAGTGAGGAAAGTTCATTTCATATTGCTTGAATTCAGGTATTTGTTGCCAAGTTAGTCCAGATAAGGGCTTGGCCTGCTTTTGAGCTTGCTGTCTCTCTATACCGGCTTTGTCGTTGGACATTCTCATAACTATAACTGTGAGCGGCCCAGGGCACTCAGTAGCTTTCGTTTTCAAAAGCACTTTTTTTTTTAATTTAAATTTCTTTATTGGGGGATTAATGTTTTATAGTCAGCAGTAAATACAATAGTTTGTACATGCATAACATTTCCAACTTTTCCACACAACAATACAATCCCCTCTAGGTCGTCTGCCATCCTGTTCCAGGACCTGAATCCTTCGCCCCACCTCAGAATCTTTTACTTTGGTGTAATACAGCAATCAAAAGCACTTTCTAATGTTTATTGAATATACTTCTGCCTTGAGGACAGCCAGTGCTCAGAGGAGATGCCCAGAGTCAGGGAAAGTGCACCTCATCACATGGGGTACCCCCACAGGAGGAGACTCGGAAGCACTCGGGGGGGATTTGGCCACACAGTCCAGGTTCTTCTTAACTTGCTCCTTGAGTTCCTTTGGACTCTCTTGAGGAACGGACCAGGTTATTTGGTCTGAGAGTACAAAAATAGGTTTCTTGGTTTTAGAAGTTATTTTTGTCTTCATAGAAAAATGCTCGGTTATCATTCGTACGACCTAGAGAACTTGCTGAGCCTCTCTGAGCCTTTCCCTTCACAGCTTACTGTGTCTAGTGGTTTAGAAATCACTGGCATGCTATCTGAGTAAGTGAAAGGCTTCTTCTCTGCTTAATGGCCTTTTACATGGAACGGAAAGAAAGGCAGAGCGTGGTTCCAGAAGCCCGGAGTAGTTCTGTAGACCAGAGGGTGACCCTTTGCTGTGCTGCCTTCATGTTTGTCCAGAGAAGAATTTAGCCTTGAGGGAGATAAAAACTTGAAAGGTGGATGGGAGAGAATCACTACTGCTTTTGATTTGCTTAAGGTCATGGGACTTGTTTAGAATTGTGTCACTGTATTGTCGGTGAAGAGACAGACTCCATTTGCAGGCCCTGCGAGTAGCAGAAGAAGTTTCCGGGCAGATAATCTGGATAATTTTGGTCTTATCATTTTACAGATGAGAAAATTCCTTATTCCATATGACACAGTAGGTGTCAGAGCCAGTATTCAAATGTAGGCCTGTCTTAACTACACAGCCTCTGCTTAGAGCACTGCTTAGATCTGGCTAGTGCCAAGGATTGAACCTGGGACCTTGGAACCTCAGGCGTGAAAAGCTTTTGCACAAACTGCAGTGCTATCTCTTCAGCCCCTGCTGGGTTTTTCAAGTAGCTTGATAATGCCATTGTCTATAAGAGCTAAGAAATCACAGACAGAATATAGGGACTTTGACCCCCTTCCTTTCTCCTTTGGCTAAGTGAATCCCTGAGAACCCTCAGTCTATCCGTAAGGAGCTGGCCCCCCTTGAGAAAGAAGTGATTCTGAAGAATAATCTAGTGACCCAGGCCTAGGGTGAGGTGGTGATGCTGGAGCAGTGCGAGACTTCTGTGGCAGTCTGCTTATGGCGGCCATGCTCCTCCTGCTCCTGCTTTAGTTATTCCTGCGTTTCAGCTGCAGTTCCCTCCCTTAGTTTTGTTACTTCCATCTCCACTTGGTCCATTCATTCCCTAAAGTCAGAGTGGAAGGCATTTGTCTAGTGCACATGCTCTCTGAGGCACATAGTAAGCTCTTCGCAGATGTAGAAATCCTTGCCACAACCCCGTGGGGGTAGGTGATAGCCCCACTTGACCGGTGAGGAAACACTTAGAGAAGGTAACTTGACCTACATCACAGAGTGGATGGCAGAGCCCAGGTTCAAATCCAGGCCTGGCTTACTCTAGAACCTGGCAGCCTTTACCGTGTGGGCTGGCTGCCTCATTGTCTAGCGCTAAGCAGCAGGCCTCTTTTTTTTTTTTTTTTTTTTTTTTACCAGAGCACTATTCAGCTCTGGCTTATGGTGGTACGGGGGATTGAACCTGGGACTTTGGAGACTCTCAGGCATGAGAGTCTGTTTGCATAACCATTATGCTATCTACCCTCCGCCCGCAGCAGGCCTCTTGAAGGCCTTTCGACCCCTTCCTTTTTGGTTAAGTTCTGAGCTATATTATGTCAACTTCGGCTGTGTGCTGGCTGTCCAGTACACTTCACTGTACTGCAGAGAAATCTGTTTAGCTGTTAATACGTAAAGGCCATGAGATTGGAGGGGGAGAGAACTTCTTCTTTTTCTTTTGTAATTACACCTCTTGAAACTTGGGTGAAAAAAAAAAGAAAAGAAACTTGGATGAATTAAACTTTGCATGTGGTGCATCTCTTGGGAAAGCCACTTGGGTTTTCAAGTGAAAATATTTCAAGGTAATTCCAAGGCTAAATGGCTTTTGTTCACATGACTTGAGTTTTCCAGTTGTGAGACTGAAGTTGCCACAGATTATATTACTGTCATTTCTCACTTTTTCCATTTGGCACGAAACTGTGTGTGTATCTAAAAAGCTAATCTAGTTAATGTTCCATACTTAGCAGGATTGTAGTATTCTTGGAAGATGGCCATTCTCAGCATTCAGTTTGAAGAGAAATAGCAGTTATTTAATCTTTAGTTTTGTGCCCCAGTGTAATGGTTTATGTACTGCTCAGCTACCCTTCTTGGATTTCTTGAGGAGAAATTAGAAGACAAAAGTCTGACGACCAGAGAGCACTAAGTTTCCTGTTGCGTTGTCTCATCAGTCCATCTGATCTTGGGCTCCTGTTTGCTGACAGGAACTGTTCACAATTATGTTTGTTTGTTTGTTTGTTTGTTTTTGAGGCCTTGAGCTTAGCCATCGGATCGGATCTCTTAGTTACGTTTACCTTCCTTGGAGATAAAAGATCCTCTGTCTTGGAGTTTTGGTGATTCAGAAGATAAAGCTGCAGGGAGGCCTGCCCCTCCAGCCTCTTCCAAAGGATGCAGGTGCTAACTGCCTGCAGAGTCACGGTGGGTTTGGAAGGTAGTCCTCAAGTCTTCATTCCAGGCTGGAGGAGAGACTGCCTGTACTCAAATCTCTGTAGTCTGAGACGATTTGCGGGGACACTGGGAGGTCTCTGTGCTGACAGGATAAAGGAGTCACTCACTTTCTTCTTTAGTGGAAGAAAGTGAGGCTTCACCTAGGGGGCAGCAGACAGAGGCCAGTAAGGCTTCTCGTGTTTGCTGAGGAATCGTGTGGTCTATTTCCTCCCAATTTGGAGGAAGACTGAGGATGATAGGAGTCCAAGGCTCCTCTGCTACCAGTCCTGCTTCCTTCTTTGTCGGCATGTGAGAGGGGAGAGAGCATCCTAGCCTAAGCACACAGACAGGTAGATTTGCCTCCCGTGCCAGGATGATTCTGGCCCTGAAGATAGCAGCATGACTTCACCGCACTCAGGTGCCTCCCTTGTTGCCACTTGCTCCTTCAGTAGATCGTATGAGTGCCTGCTTCAGTGCCAGGGACTGTCAAGTGCTGGGGTTTGCGGTGGAACTTTGTTTTTGAGTACTGAGGATCGAACCCCAGGCCTCATAAGTACAAAACGTGTACTCTACCACTGAGCTATAGTCCAAGGCCTTTTTTACTTTGGGTTTCACTGGAGGAATGTTCAAGAGATGAGGTAAAGTTGAATTTTGTGAATCTGGAAAGTAAGGTGCTTTGGATCCAAAGGAAATCAAAGAGCAGTATTGTCGTTTTTGAGGGCATATTTCTCTTTACCAGCCTTGGAACTTTTTGAGTGAAAATATGTAAAAAGTATCTAATGTCCGTACCTTATTTTAGTAAAGATGAGAAAGGCTGGGTTTTGTTTTTGCCACCACCAGGGTTATCACTGAGACTTAGTGTCCACACCACTCCACTGCTCCTGATGGCTGTTTATTTATTTGCTGGTAGAGGGAGAGAGAGAGAGAGAGAGAGAGAGAGAGAGAGAGAGAGAGGGAGAGAGAGAGAGTCACCTGTAGCATTGTGCCACTGCTTATGAAGCTTCTACCCTGCAGGAAGGGACTGAAACTTGAACTTGGGTACTCATACATGGTAATGTGTGTTCTGCCTGGTGAGCCACCACCTGGCTTTATAACTGACTTTATAAGACTGCCTTTATAACATTTCCTGTCCATTCTGGGCTCTGAGCTTTACTGAATGAGGACAAACATTCTTTGAACTTATTTGTCTGGGAGAGTTCCTGGTTTTGCCCCTTGTTTTATGAAGTTTCTCTGAAGCTCTTCCTCTCAGGGAAGGAGGCAACTATAGCGAAGTGCTTTTGTTCTAATAAAGAATCGTGCTTGTTGTTTCCCTTTTTAAAGCATCAGAGATGGGGACTGAACTTGGGACAGACTCTCACGCATAAAAGTCTTTTGCATAACCATTATGTTATCTCCCCAGCCTCACTTGTTCTTTTTCCCCATCGCTGTCTTTATTGGGGGAAAGCCATCTCACTGTGCTTTCCAAAAGTTCTGCCGTGGTGGGTTATGGGATCTCTTGGGGTGACTGGTGTTTGGTTTCTGTACTCCTCCTTCGTAGTGGCTGGCTGATTCTCGCCTTGGTGTCAGGTCTGTTTGCAGCCAGGCATGGGGTTTGACCTCCTCCACTAGGAGAGCTATTAGCACTGCCTGGAAATGCCTCCAGCAGAGCTGGGGTCTCCCTGCCCTTTTATGTTTTGTGTTTTGTTTTTCCCTCTGATGTAGTTTCTCTTTGTCTTTTGTCCCCAGCCTCTGACTATGGCATGAAATTGCCAATCCTGCGGTCCAATCCTGAGGACCAGATCCTGTATCAGACAGAGCGGTACAATGAGGAGACCTTTGGCTATGAAGTGCCCATCAAGGAGGAGGGGGACTATGTGCTGGTGTTGAAATTTGCTGAGGTCTACTTTGCACAGTCCCAGCAGAAGGTGAGGCCCTGCAGATCCGTGGAACAGTGCCACTTTTGGGTAGTCCTCTGCTCTGGGCCAAAGTGTAAGAGCCTTCCCAGACAACGGGAACAGATGAGCTTTGAGGAAAAGCTGGATAGATTCCTTCTGCCCCAGCAAAGCTACTTCTCTTTGTTCGTGAGGCTGCTCTTGTCTTAGGGTTGGAGACGGGGCAACGCCAGAATTCTAGTTCTTGGCAGCTAACTCGCCCATTAAGGCCTTCCTGTCCTTTCTGTGAATTTCCTTCTTTCCATGTGGAGCTTTTGGATCTGTCCTTTGTTCCCTAGGCCAGTATGAAACCTCCATGAACACAGCTTTCACTTAGTCGAGGTAAATCACTAGCTACTCTGGAGCATATCTAGCCCACCACCCCTTAAGTTGGGTTTGAACTTGAAGCCCAGGCAGGTGCATGATGTCCAGCTGCTTGAAGGGCTGTGAGCTGCCAGTCTTGACACTGTCCTTTTTTCATCTCGGAAGGTATTTGATGTGCGACTGAATGGCCATGTCGTGGTGAAGGACTTGGATATCTTTGATCGCGTTGGGCATAGCACTGCCCATGACGAAATCATCCCCATGAGTATCAGAAAGGGAAAACTGAGTGTCCAGGGGGAAGTGTCCACCTTCACAGGGAAACTCTACATCGAGTTCGTCAAGGTAACACTCCTGCATTGCCCTGTGCCCTCGCCACCCCCAGGAGGGGCTCAGAGGAAGGGGTGTGGCTCGTGGGTGGTGGGGCAGCGGTGGTTGCTGCTGTCTGGGGCTGACTGCCGTTTTTCATTTCCTAGGGGTACTATGACAATCCCAAAGTTTGTGCACTCTACATCATGGCTGGGACAGTGGATGGTAAGTTGTGCTTTTGACCTGCTTTTTGACTTAGGAAATTCATGAGGTAATTTAGCGTCGTTGTTTTAAAAACATTTAAAGTCAAATTGGGTGGAATTCAGAGTTAGATGAATGGGGATAAAGCTTGGCACAGTGTTAGCCAGTAGCTTTGAGTTGAGCTGTGTTCAGATCTCGCTGCCATTTAGTCCGGTTTTGAACAAACTTCTTTAACTTCTCTGTTAATTGGATGTTTTTAAAAACTTTAAAAAAAAAACATTTAATTTTTATTTGATAGAACAGAGAGAAATTAAGAGGGAAGGGAAGATAGGGAGAGAGAAAGAAAGACACTTGCACACGTGCTTCACCAATTGCAGACCTTCCCCGCTACCGGTGGAGGCCAGGGGCTTGAATTTGAACCTGGGTCTTTGTGCATGGTAACATGTACTCTCAACCAAGTGGACCACTGCCTGGCCCCAGAATAGGTACCTTTTGGTGTGTTCTGAACTTTGTCACTTGGACACTGAACTTGTCCTTAGTCCCTCTCCCCCAATCTCTCTCCCTCTCTCTCTCTCTCCCTCTCTCTCTCTCTCTCTCCCTCTCCCTCTCTCTCTCTCTCTCTCTCTCTATATATATATATATATATATATATATATATATCTCCACCAGGGATTTCACTGGGTTTCAGTACAAGCACTATGACTCCACCATTTCTAGTAGCCATTCCCCCCTCCCCCATTTTATTTGATAGGATAGAAAGGGAGAAAGAAAGACAGACACCTGCAGACCTGCTTCATTGCTCATGAATCATTCCCCTGCAGGTGGGAATGTGGGGGGCTCGAACCTGGGTCTTTGCACATGGTGGTGTGTGTGTGTCTGTGTGTGTGTGTGTGTAATGAACTGGGTGCTCCACAGACCCCTGCCCCCTTTAGTCTGTTCACTATCATATTATTAGGCATCTATTTCCTATTGTTACTATTATTATGCATCTGTTTTCCTAGAGACCAGAAGGAAAAAGATTTGGTATGCTCTCCAACATTCAGCCTTGCCTAAACTTGCTCTGGAGCCAGAGTTTACTTAGGGAGATTCTCTAGTTCTCGGGCTCAGCCTGGAGTGTCTCTCTCAGGGCTTAGGTTATGCTGTGGCCGGGTAGTAGTACAGCGGGCTAAGCATGCATGCCTTACATTATTCTTTGTGCCAGCTACCCAAACTGGTTTTGCAGAGAAAGCTTAGTTCTTTTTCTTCCTCACCTGGCCTTTGCTCAACTCATTCTGGATATACTGGCAAATCTCATCCTGTTATCTAGATGACACAACATCTGGGTCTCTAAGAAGGAAATAGCTCTTCTCCAGTTGCTGTGTGAACCAAGCAGGAGTGAGGGATTGTGGGAAGGAGGGATTTGAAAAAGTTGAACAGTGCTCTGCTCTGTTCTCTCTCTTTTTTTATATTTATTCCCCTTTTGTTGTCCTTGTTGTTTTATTGTTGTAGTTATTATTGATGTTGTTGTTGTTGGATAGGACAGAGAGAAATGGAGAGAGGAGGGGAAGACAGAGGGGGAGAGAAAGATAGATACCCGCAGACCAGCTTCACCACCTGTGAAGCGACTTCCCTGCAGGTGGGGAGCCGGGGGCTGGAGCCAGGATCCTTACGCAGGTCCTTGCACTTTGTGCCACATGCACTTAACCCGCTGCGCTACTGCTACCCCGACTCCCTCTTTGTTCTTTTTTTTTGTCTCCAGGGTTATCAGTGCCTGCACTACAAATCCTCCTGGAGGCCATTTCTCCCCCATTTTTGTTGCTCTTGTTGTTATTGTTATTGCTGTCATTATTGTTGCATAGGACAGAGAAGTTACTGGTTTTTTAAAAATTTTTTCTTTGTTTCCTTTTGTTGCCCTTGTAGTTATTATTGATGTTGTTGGATAGGACAGAGAGAAAGGGAGAGGAGGGGGAGAGAAAGACACCTGCAGACCTGCTTCACTGCCTGTGAAGTGACTCCCCTGCAGGTGGGGAGCCGGGGGCTTGAACCGGGATCCTTATGCTGGTCCTTGCGCTTAGCGCCACCTGCGCTTAACTGGCTGCTTTTTTTTTTTTTTTTTTTTTTTACTAGAGCACTATTCAGCTGTGGCTTATGATAGTGCGGGAGGCTGAATCTGGGACTTCAGAGCCTCTAGCATGAAGGTCTTTTTTGTGTAGCCATTATGTTATCTACCCCATTTTACGTATTTTTTATGTTTTGTGTATTTTTAAAAATATTTATTTTCCCTTTTGTTGCCCTTGTTGTTTTGCATTGTTGTGGTGGTTATTGTTCTTGTTGATGTTGTCATTGTTAGATAGGACAGAGAGAAATGGAGAGAGGAGGGGAAGACAGAGGGGGAGAGAAAGATAGACGCTTGTAGACCTGCTTCACCGCCTGTGAAGGCACCCCCCCCTACAGGTGGGGAGCCGGGGGCTCAAACCGGGATCCTTCCGCCGGTCCTTGCGCTTTGTACCATGTGCACATAACCCTCTGCCCTACCACCCGACTCCCTGTTTTGTGTATTTTTATGAAAGAAAGATACAGAGAGAGACCAAAGCACTACTCAGCTCTGGCTTATGGTGGTGCTAGGGATTGAACTTGGAATCTCAGAGCCTTGGGCATGAAAGCCTTTTAGCGTAGCCATTATGCTTTCTCCCTGGCCTTCTCTCTCCATATAAAAAATTAAGGGACTGGGAGTTGGGCGGTAGCGCAGCAAGTTAAGTGCACGTGGCGCAAAGCGCAAGGACTGGCATAAGCATCCAGGTTCAAAACCCCCCCCCCCAACTGCAGGGGAGTTGCTTCACAGACGGTGAAGCAGGTCTACAGGTGTCTATCTTTCTCTACCTCTCTCTGTCTTCCCCTCCTCTCTCCATTTCTGTCCTATCCAACAAGGGCATCAATAACAACAACAATAATAACTACAACAACAATAAAAAGATAACAAGGGCAACAAAAGGGAGTAAATAAATATTTCAAAAAATTAGGGGACTAGGCAGTGATACCCCTGGTCAAGCACTCGTGTTACAGTGCGCAGGACCTGTATTCAAGGCTGTGGTCTCCACCTACAAGTGGGGAGCTTCATGAGCGAAGAAGCAGTGCTGCAGCGTGTCTCTTTCTCCCCTTTCCCGCTTGACTTCTTTGTGTATATATGGTTACATAGGGCCCGGAGATGGCTTTGTGTATATATGGTTACATATATCGCTTTGTTACATATATGGTTACATATATCGCTTTGTGTATATATGGTTACATAGGGCCGGGAGATCGCTCTTCCAGTAGAGCTCATACTCAACCATGTGCAAGGACCAGGGTTTGAATCCCGACACAGCATGGAATAGTGCTGTGGCATCTCTTTTTCTGTCTGCCCCTTACTCCCTACCTCTCTCCAAGATTGGGCTGGAAGAGAGAGTTTTCTGGGAGTGGTGGAACTCTGTGCTGATGTGAAACCTGGTTGAAAATAAATAAAGGAATGCTTTCTTTTTCTTTCTCCCTTAAATGTTCGGTTTGGCTGTTGGGCCATTGTCTGTCCTAGCTATTCCCCTAGGACTTTGAAGTAGTAGGATAAGAAGTGAGGGAAGTGGTGGGACTTGCTGGTGTGCTTTTGCTGCTTTTTAATGAAATCCAGACTGGTGTTGGCAGCACCCTGCTGCCCTCTAGGCCAGAAATTATTTCTTCTCCTTCCTGTTGCCTTCCCCGTCTCCCGTGATTCGGGTTAGGTCATGCTGTCTTTTTACAGTGGCTCATTTACTGTTCTTAGGTCTCACTTCAAGGCTTTCCTTCTCTCCTGTCAGATGTACCAAAGCTGCAGCCTCATCCAGGCTTGGAGAAGAAGGAAGAGGAAGAGGAAGAAGAAGAATATGATGAAGGATCAAATCTGAAAAGACAGACCAATAAGAACCGGGTGCAGTCAGGCCCCCGAACGCCCAACCCCTATGCCTCGGACAACAGCAGCCTCATGTTTCCCATCCTGGTGGCCTTTGGAGTCTTCATCCCAACCCTCTTCTGCCTCTGCCGGTTGTGAGAGCAAAGTACCATCTTGGACAGGGTGGAGGGTTGTAGGAAAGAAACCAAATATGTTGGTTTTGGTTTCTGTATTTTTCACAGTGATTAACAAGAAAACAAAAAAAAGACAAACAAACAAAAAAAAACACACACAAATACAAATTAAAGGAGCTAAAAAGAGGCAGAGTGAGTAGAGAGCAGCCCTCATCCACCACCTGGTCCCAGACCTGCTTCAGTCCCAGTCTCTGACTGGCTCCCAGCTGTCTGTCTCTTTCCTCTCTGCGGTCTTAGGGTAACTGAATCCCACCTGTGCAAGGACCTTTGTGTGTGTGCCTCGTGTAAAAGACTGAAAACAGAGCAGGCACAGTTCCCCTTTTTAGGCCAGGAATACACAGGGAAATGTCATCTTACTACCTGAGAAGACCAGCTCTGGGAATTGGGTCTATTCTGAAGTTATAGCCAGATACATTTTCAGATGTCTTGGGATTAAGTGTGTTTGTGTGTGTATGTATGAACATGTCTAATGTGTATGATAAACAAAAATGGAAAGGGGGTTTAAAAAAAGATTAAATAGACGCTTCCCTAGGTGGAAGCGTTTCTGATTTTAGCCCAGTGATGGTTCCACCTTTAGTGTTTGAGCTTTGTCATTGCTTGTCTCCCCGTGCCAGTCATAGGACTGTCTAGTATCCAAGATAATTACTTTACGTCAGGCCCTCACCTTGCCTCTGACTTGTTACCACAACAAATTATTTTTACTTTAGTGCCTGCTTTGGACCTAATTTCCTCTCTCTCTCTTTCTCTCTCTTTTCCCTAAATTGAGCTTACATGGAATCTTTCTCTCTCAACCATCCTACTAAGTTATAGCCAAGAAGGGTAGGAGACTGAGGATTTTGGGTCCCCTCTGCTTCAATGTCTCCTCTCCCCCTTCGCCTTGGTGGTACTCCCTCCCTGGATCTCTGAGCCAGCCTCCGGGAGGCCCTGACCCAGCAGTTCTTTTACTGGCCTCTTTGTAGGACCTTGCTGCCAGGGGATAGGGATGTTTTCCAGTCTGCGACAAAACACTTGACCTTAAAAGTCTCTTCTGGTCTTTGGATTGGAAAAGGCTTATGTTAGCATAACTTAAGAGCAATCTCAGAGACTTGAGCCCTACTAAGCGACTGAGCACTGTTTAGAGTGTCTAGTGTCTGGTGTCCGGCTATTCCCATGTCCTGTGTCACAGTTTAGCCAATATTGGTTTCTGTTTAGATTGCCCCCAGGAGCTAGGTTGACTGACTATATCTGGCCAGGTGATGCTTCTCACTGGCATTAACAGTACACCTGTCTGTCCTCTCAATCTCCTACCAGGTAGCAGCCAGGTACTTGGTTCCCCAGTTAGCAGTCACCCTGGCAGTTCTGAAACCAGCCCTAGCAAGACATGTCTGTCTGCAAGGGATAAAACTCCCTTGTTACTTCTTTCTGGACACTGTCATTCACTTTCCAGCTAGGGCAGCAGTAAGGAAAGATTCCAACTTCAAAGAATGCTGTGGACGGAAAGCAGAGAACTCGCTTCTGCCTGGGCTGGAGCAGCACAGAATCTCAGGCTTGGCCCAGAGCAGAATATGTCCACAGGTGCACTGGTCTTTTTAGATGTGTTTCTGAGGAGCTCCATCTCTGAGCTGTTCTGCATGTAACAAAGTAAGTAGCGCTGGGGCTCATGGCCTGGGTTCCAGCTCTTTCCACGTTACTCCAGGACAGCATGTAGTCCGCTGAGAGCTCAGCCCTTTATTATTTTAAATAGCCTCGGAGGCTGTGGCCTGAGGCTGCAATCAGAGAAACTCTTCCCAGAGTGTCGGACACCCTATCTGTTAAGCGGGCTACGTCAGTGGCTTTGGTTCCAGGTCCACCATGACTCCCCAAAGCCAGTGGAGAGGAGATCAGATGAGGAAATAGAACTTGTTTCCTCTGTTTTGCCTTGTTTGTTGCTTTGTTTGGGTCTCTTCGAAGTAGGAGGGGCTGTTGCCTCCTCCCCTCACTCCATCCCTTTGGTGACTCAGAGTCTCAGGAGGAAACCCTGGCTCCTGGGGCTATTTCCGAATGGTACTGTAAGCCAAGCAGCTGTGTTTCAGCCTGTTTCCAGCCCACCCCTTCCCCCTGAACTCCGGGATGGGCACTTTCCTCATTGCTGGGTCTGAGAGGAAGGAGCCTTGTGGCTGAGGAAAACTAAGAGGGTAGTGAAGAAAGTATGGTGGAGACTGGGGCGGAGTCCCCTGTAGCCAAGCCACCCAGCTACGAGCTGCCCAGCGCTGGTCACAGCTGGCTTGTGATGCTAAACTTGAAAGTTTGCTTTTTTGTTTTTGTTTTTTTACTCCTCCAAGATAATATAGGTACATAAAGTTTTGGGTGAATGGGTGGAATGGGGCATTTTTTTTTTTTTTTGGTGTTTGTGTGTGTGTGTGTGTGTATGTGTGTGGTTAAATACCTTGTTCATCTTTTGCTTTTTGCACTGTCGTTTCCCACATCTGTATTCTGAGCTAGTGCTAGGATCAAGGCTGCATTGCAGGGAACCCCACTGGAGTTGGGAGGAGGCTGAAGGGGTGCAGCTTGGGCTCTTCTGCTGGGTCCACATTCTGCCCTAGGGTTTGAGAGCCTCTCAAGCCCAGCTGACCCAAGCCAAGAAAGAGCATGTGGCCAGGGCAGTAACTCCGTTTGCCAGAAGTGTGGCTTGGGTTCAGGTTCTAGGTAGACCATGCAAAGGTGTGGGCTGAGTCTTCATTATAGCTCGGTTAGTGGCCCAAATCAAACTTGTGGGCTTCACTCATGCTGATTGAAACAACAGATGAAGAGACAATGTGTGGGACCTAGGGCCCCTAAACCAGACCCCACCCCACCCCTACTGCCATGCCCCTGTGCACCTCCCCCCCTCCCCCCCAAGTCTCCGTGATCGAGTAGAAGCTTCTCAGTTGAGTTCTGATGACTTGAGTGCTAGGTGTCCTCCAGCATCAGTGGTGTAAGACTCCCCAGAGGGTGGCAGCATCTGCAGGGTCATCTCTTGGTTCTAGTGCGTGATCTTGCTCCCCTGTGTCCACTGTGTGCTTAAAAGATACTGGCCTGAAATGGGGCGTCACGTTGGAGGTCACTTAAACTTTGAAGAGATGGGGTGAAATCTGAGTTAAGTTTACTTCCCTCTCTGTGCCTGGAACTGTTCAATCCAGTTTAAGAATTATGGTTTGACTTCTTTATCTTTTTTGGAGAAGCTTCTGTTTTAAGGAATTTCTCTTCTTATCCTGCCTCTACCCTCTCCTGGCAAGGCCTGGCCATGGCTTCTGGAATCTCGAGTTAAACTTCAGAAAACAGCAGCAGTATTTTCCCTTTCCTAGCATTTATATTCCTTTCCCTAGAAATCAGCTCACCTTGGGAAACCCGGGGAAAGAATCAGCAGGTTCTCTACCCTCTCTGGGGGTGGGGAAGAACCCACCCCGGTCAGCACAGTGCCTTTTCCTCTCCTGCTCTGAGCCAGGGTGGGCATTCCCTCTAGATTCAGGTCTGGGCAGGGGTCTTTCAGTCTCTGCCACGGGGCTGCTTCTCCATCCCTTCCTCTCCGTCCATCCCTTCATCTCCCTCCCCTTGGCTGGCCGGCTCTGAACTCATTCAAGTGTTGTCTTCCTGGAGCGGCCCTAGTGGCATTAAGTGGCAGGCAGCGTGTAACAGTGTCCTCCGGGCCTCTAAAAGGGCTCTGGGGAGCAAGTGAGCTTTCCAGAGCGGGAAATGTGTAGGTGCTCCTCTGAGGAAAGGTGGGAGGTGGAGGAGGGTGCCCTATGGACCCTTCTCCTGTGGCACCTGAGGGAGGAGACATCAGTGACTACATTGAAATAGAACCGGGAACACCCGGGGCCGATTTAGAAATGGCTGAGGAAACCTGCCCCTCTTGTATGGAAAGATATAATTAGGATCAAAGAGCTCTCAGAAAATTACAAAGCCTTAATGTCCAAGCTTCTGAGAGATCAGAGTAGCTTTTCCCTTTCGGCCCCAGTTCTAGGACTCTTTTGTATCGAGACCTCTCCTGGGACAAGAGGGCTAGGTGGCCTCATTTAAACAAGACTAGATTGGCACCATTGGGGCAGCCACCCAGCAAAGGTGGGTTTCTTTGGACATAGGTGGCTTGTTCTCCCCAGCTGCCTCTTGGCTAGCCTGACTTAGGTTGCTAGACCATTTGATAAGAGCAGAGGATTCGGGGCTTGGCTGGGTCAACATAAAAGAGCAGGATAGACCTTCAGGGATGGTCCCCCATCCCCACCCTCACCCCACCCCCCAGTATAAAAACAAGGAGCCAGGCTTGTGCTGGCAGACAGGACGCAGTAGTGCCTGCGAGAGTTGGCAGAGCGGGCCTTGGCACCTCTCACATCCAGGCAGTCTTGTGAGAGGGGGGCTCCAGGCACCAGGAAAAGCAGAACTCCATTCTCACCTCTATTTTGAGCTCCAGTGCTATATTCCAGCACAAAGAGAAACAACAACAAACCAAAGTGTGCTTTCTGTCCTCTCAAAGGACAACTGTGAGGAAAGGAGAACCGAGTTGCCAGGCAGGAGGAGAGAGAGGACTGGCAGGGAGAGACGCTGTGGCAAAACCAGCAGTGAGGCATTCCTGACTCCTCTTCCCTGACATGTCCATGACCCAGGGAATGAAAAGAAATTTGACCCTGGAATGGTTCCGTCCTTCTTTTTCCTTCCACCAAATCTCCCAGGCTGGACCAACTGCCCGTCCTGAGCTCAGGGCAGTCTCTTCAGCTACTTCTGGTCTATTGGGAAACAAGTCCTGCTCTCCAGACTGGACCTTACTATGCTGTCGAGCTCTTAGTAGCCCTTGTAGCATTCACGCTAGATTCCCGTCCTTTCCCTGCACAGGCCAAACCAACTCTGTCTGTAGCCACCACACTCACTCACAGTGACAGACACGTTGAGATGTGATTGAGGAGCTTTGAACCTGGCTGGCCCGGGGAAGCAGTAGGGTGGGTAGAGCTCTCTTTCCTTCTGGCTGTTTCTAGCTATCCCAACCCCTTCCATGCCCCACCCTTCTCCCACCAAAAAAGTTTTAAAAAAATCAGGATGTTTTTCACTGTCCATTGCTTTGTGTTTTAATAAACAATTTGCAGTGACACTCTTTGTTGGGATTGAGTTTGAACTGAATTGTACAGAAGTGAAATGATGGGATGGGACGGGACAGGATGGAATGGGACAGGATGGGATTCACTTTGTCTTCGAAGGGTCCTCCTGAGATGAGGTAAGGAGTCTTTTTCCCATGTGGCCTCAGGGCTTTTGCTTTGCCTTTCACTGGGATGTTTGCTTAAGGGATTGTGAAAGCTGCCTGGAGCCATAGGGAGCTGCCTCTTTGCTTTCTCTGCTTCTGCTGGAGAAAGTACTAAGTAGGCATTGGGAGGGAGCACGAAAATAAAAGGGATTTTTTTCCCTCAGTATTTTTACCAGCCATGTTTTGCAGCTGGAGAATATGAAACTCAAAAAATTGCAGAGACCCCACACTAAGTCTGCAGATAGTTAAACTAGGTTTAAACCTGGTCTCTGTCCAGACTATGTTTGTTGGTTCTAAGGCTACAGAAATAATAATTAGGAGCTAGGCACTTTTATAAATGTTACCCCTGCCTTAATCATCAACAAGCCAGTTGTCATTAGCCTTTTTAAGAGGTGAAGTGGGGCGGAGGGTAGATAGCATAGTGGTTATGCAAAATGACTCTCATGCCTGAGGCTCCAAAGCCCCAGGTTCAATTCCCTGCACTACCATAAGCCAGAGCTGAACAGTGCTCTGGTTAAAAAAAAAAAAAAAGGTGAAGTAGACCACAGAGGCAGCAAAAGAAAGAGCTGAGGTTTTATGTCAAACCTTTTTTTTTTTTTTTTTTTCTTTTCTTTCTTCTTCTCCACAGGGGCTTCACCACTACAGGATGACTTTCAGGTAGAGAAACAAAAAGGTAGAGAGCGAACACGACAGGCCACAGCACTGAAACTTAGTTCACTGTGGTGGGGGCCAGGCTCCTCCTGGGTCCACACATGGCAGAACAGCAGTGTGCTACCCAAGTGAGCTCTTTTGCCAGTCTTCAAGCCTCTTCCTCTTTCTTAACTCTAACTACTGTTTTTCCATTTCCCGTGATGCTATGTGGCATGGTCCAGAGCCTATCTGCTACATTTCTCCAAGCAGGAGTGCAGAGCCCGCATTTTCACGTGCTTGGGGCGGAGGGGAGCAGAAGCCTGCACTTAACCTACCTTCCTCAGCTGTCCCTTGAAGGACAGAACGCAGCACTCAAAACCAAGAACAAGGCCAGCGTTGATGGAATGAGCCAACAAACAGGTCACGGAACCTCTTAGCTCTAGCCCACCCATAGCCAGAGCTCTTTACTTAGTCAGACTTAGCTGTTCCTATTTCAGGTAGCTTTGCACGAGCTGCCAACTGGGGAAGAGACCTGAAGAAGCCCTGCTCTGGGGAGTTGCAGGGAGGGAAATTGTCTGACAGAAGATCATGGGCCAAGTGCTGGGGGTTGGGTCAAACCACTCCTTGGGTCCAGATCCTAATCTCACTAAGGAAATCAGGCTCCAGCTTGGCTGGAGCCAGTGTCAGACCTTCCTCCATCATCACTACTATCCCCCACCCCACCCCACCCCACCCCACCCCCCATGGAAGAAGGATGAGTTTTTGCAACATTTACTGGAAAGCTTGTTGCTACAGCAGGCAGAGAGGAGGTGGCGCATAGACACTGGAGTGGCCGCTGCTGAGGAGGGAGGTACCTCGCTGTAGGTCAGTCCTCTGACCTGAGTCTCCATTTGTTGGCTGCTAACCACTCAGCAGTGAACAATAATCCTACTTGCACTTGGACCCGGGTCTTGTACTGAAACTTGCTTTCTGATGTCTCTTCACTGCTACTTCAGCTGTTGCTTCCCCAGTTTGTTTCCTCAGCTCTGACTAGAGCATTCTTTTTTTTGCCTCCAGGGTTATTGCAGGGGCTCAGTGTCTGCACCATGAATCCACTGCTCCTGGAGGCCATTTTTCCCCTTTTGTTACCCTGGTTGTTTTTACCATCGTTGTGGTTACTATGGACTGTGGTTGTTGTTGGATAGGACAGAGAGAAATAATGGAGAGGGGGAAGATGGGGGGGGGGGGGCGGCAGACAGACACCTGCAAACCTGCTTCACCGCCTGTGATGCGAATCCCCTGCAGGTGGGGAGCCGGAGGCTCGAACCAGGATCCTCCACCCGTCCTTGCGCTTTGCTCCACATGTGCTTAACCCACTGCGCTACCGCCCAACCCCCTAGAGCATTCTTTTAAGCCACCGCACTCTCCCTTCCAGCTCTGTGGAGTCTCCTTGCCCATGTGCCTGCCCTGCAGAGAAGTCTTGGAGAAAGACGCTACATAAATCCATCGGCCACAGTGAGCATTCACGAGCCACTGTCCCTTGCACCAACAGAGTCCTTTTTGTTGCCATGTCCGTCGTCTGAACGCTAGGAAAGGTGTATGACTAGCCTGACGTAGCGTGAGGAAACGGCTCAGATTCGACCAGTGGCCTGCCTGAAGTCCCAGAGCTGGCAAGTGGCAGAGCAAGAACTGGAACTCAGCCCTGTCTAACCACAAAATCTACACACTAAATGTTTAAAGTTATTAAAAAAAAATTTAATTATTAGTTAAACAGTGGCTTATAAAATCCTACAATTTAGGGTGGGATAATAGCAAAATGATTATTATGCAAATAGGCCTGAGGCTCTGAAGTCCTGGGTTCAATCTCCTGCACAACCATAAACCAGAGTTTAGCAGGGCTCTGGTAAAAATGAAATAAAATCAAGTGCCAGGTGGTAGCACAGCGGGTTAAGTGCACATGATATGAAGCACAAGGGCCAGGGTAAGAATCCTGGTTCGAGCCCCCAGCTCCCCACCTGCAGGGAGGTTACTTGACAAGCAGTGAAGCAGGTCTGCAGGTTTCGATTTCTCCGTCCTATCCAACAACAACAGCTATAGCAACAATAACAACCAAGACGTGGTCCGGGAGGTGGCGTAGTGGGTAAAGCACTGGACCTGTAAGCGTGAGGTGCTGAGTTCAATCCCCGGCATCACATGGCCAGAGTAATGTCTGGTTCTTTCTCTCCTGATGTCTTTCTCATTAATAAATAAAACAACAACAAAGGCAACAAAAAAAAATGGGGAAAAAAGGCCTCCAGGAGCAGTAGATTCGTAGTGCAGGCACTGAGCCCCAGCGAGAACCTTGGAGGCAAAAATAAATAAAAATAAGTAAAATCCAAAAACTAAAATTCTAAAGCGGGCCGAAGCGTGTCACCTAGTGCATGTGGGCCGCCTTCCCCTGCAGGCAGAGGCAGCTGTAGGGTCCGATATATAATACCGCAGAGAACGTTACTTATAGCAAATAAAAAAAAATTAATTATTAGTTAAACAGTGGCTTATAAAATCCTACAATTTAGGGTGGGATAATAGCAAAATGATTATTATGCAAATAGGCCTGAGGCTCTGAAGTCCTGCAGTTATTTTACTTAGCTTCATCAAGTCCAGTTCTATTCCTTTCGTTCCAGACAATACAATTTCATCCTTTTAAACTGCAGAGTCGTATTGCACTGACTATACAGCCCCTCATTTTATCCCGCCACCTGTTGTACATTTAGGTTGTTTTTATTTCACACCGTGAATAGTGCAGCCATGAGTACAGGGTGATACTGTGGCTTTTTAGAAGATGTTTACATTTGGAGGCCAGGCAGTAACACACCCAGTTAAGCGCACACAGTACTATGCACAAGGACCCAGGTTTGAGCCCCCATCCCTACTTGGAGCAGGGACGCTTCAACCAAGTAGTGAAGCAGGTTTGCAGGTGTCTCTCTTTCTCCTTCTCCATATCCCCCTTCCCTCTCAGTTTCTCTCTGTTTTATCCAATAAAATGGGAGGGGAAAAAAAGGATAAAGTGGCTGCCAGGAGGGTGGATTACAGTGCCAGTGATAATTCCAGAGGCAAAAAAGAAATATTTCCATTTTCATTTGTCTAGGGATTCCATGCTGTTTTCCATAAGAAGGCCTATACTCTTTTTTTTTTTAATTTTTATTTATTCCCTTTTGTTGTCCTAGTTTTATTGTTGTTATTATTATTGCTGTTATTGATGTTGTTGGATAAGACAGAAATGGAGCGGGGAGGGGAAGACAGAAAGGGGGAGAGAAAGATACCTTCAGACCTGCTTCATCGCTTGTGAAGTGACTCCCCTGCAGGTGGGGAGCCTGGGGCTCGAACCTGGATCCTTACACCAGTCCTTGTGCTTTTTTTTAACCAGCTGCACCACTGCCCGACTCCCGGAAGGCCTATAATCTTATTAATCCACAGAGCCTTTGATGTAAATAACTAATGAAACTAGGTGATGGAGGCTTATCCTATCTACTTTTTTTTTTTTTTTTTTAAGAGTTTAAGGAGCTGTACTTGAACCACATAAACGAACAAAAAGGTATTATGGAGCGGTAAGGGAGGAAGGGGACACCCACCTAGCCAGCCAGATCAGCCGAATCAACCCTGGCGATCAATGGGGTGACAGATGTCGCAGCCAGATTGCCCTCACATCCCCTATCTACTTTGAAAAAGAAAGTAACCTCTTTAAGACTTTGTGATAGGGGTGGGGGAAACAGCCTAATGATTCTGCAAAAAGACTTTCATGTCTGAGGCATCAAAACGTCCCAAATTTAATCCCCAGCACCACCAGCATAAACCAGAGTTGAGCAGTGCTCTAGTAAAAAAATAAAATAGTAATAGTAATAATAAAGGACTTTGGTACAAGAAATGCATAGGTATTTTTTAAGAACATCTTAAACTGAAAAATGAAAAGTCATCATCATTACCCCTCCATCAAATTCCTACAGGATAATACAAGTGGCAGTCTGGTGTGTGTGTGTATGTATATGTGTGCACACAGGCAAGTGTTCCTTTGCTGGAGCTTACAGCACAGACATTTTAAATTTTGGAAGTACTACATTCAGTAAGAAATATGAATTTTGGACCCGGAGGAAAAGAAAAAAAAAAAACATGAATTTTCACTTACCAATCTTACGCTGACTCTTGGGCGAGAATTTATTTGTGGAAACAGGTGGGATATAAATAGCCAATATGTGTTTAAGAAAAATCCCACAGCCTGGAGAAGTCACTTGAGTCCTAGAGAAATGGCCATCAGTCCTAGCCCGCAAGGCATGCCTGCAGCCACAACCACACCTTGGGGCCAGGGGTCGGGGGTGAGGGGTGGAGGGGAGCAGGAAATAGGACTGAACTCCCCGGTCTGGGCAGAGAAAAGCCTTCTGGTGTACTGCTTACCTTGGCTGCACCCGCTCCGGGCCCCACCTGCCTGGCCTGATTTCAGGCAGACTGCCTGACTGCTCTGGGATTGCCCTGGAATGCAGTCACTGCCAAACCTCTCAGAATAAGGGGAACAAGCAGCCGAAGAAGACGTGCTCAGCACAGGGCAGACTGGTGGTAGGGAGGCCAGCCTTCCCCGCCACTGCACTCTGCCCAGGGGAACACTAGCCCTGGGAAAGCTTGGAGTTCTAGTAATGCAGTATTTTTACTTTATTTCCCGTCCCCCGCCCCATCCCCCCAAAAAAAAACCCAACAATTTCCCTCGCCCCCCTTTTCTTTTTAGAAAGAAGGCAGATTTAAGGTTGCAACCCGATTGTTCTCTTATCTCTCTCTTTTATATATATATACAAAGACAATCTTTTCCTCTTTTTTTTTTTTTCCTGCCTCCAGAGTTATTGCTGGGGCTAGGTGCCTACACTACAAATCCACTGCTCCTGGAGGCTGTTTTTTTCCCTTTTGTTGCCCTTGTTGTTTATTATTGTTGTTGTTATTGTCATTGCTGTCGTTGTTGTTGGATAGGATAGAGAGAAATGGAGAGAGGAGGGAAGACAGAGAGGGAAAGATAAGACACCTGCTTTACCACTTGTGAAGCAACCCCCACACCCCCTCAGGTGTGTGTGGGGGGGCTTGAGCTGGGATCCTTATGCCAGCCTTTGCACTTTGCGCCACCTGCGCTTAAACTGCTGTGCTACCGCCCGACTTCCTACTATCAATTTTTTTACTAATTTATATTTTATTGTGTTATGAAAATAATACTTTTTTGTCCCCCCCCCGAAAATAATACATTTTTTGGCAAAGTAATCTCGGCTCCAAGTTGAAATAAAAATCTGAAGTGCACTGATTATTTAATGTGAAGTATTATATGTATTCTAATCAATACATACTAGCATTCTTATTGTCAGTAATCCAGAAAGCGTAATTATGATAGTTTCAGATGAAATTACAAGGTGTAATTAACACGTATCTCAAGAGTGAAGTGATTCATTTTGATCCAAGTCAACATTAAAAAATTACTATCAATTAAAGGAGTCAGGGCCTATGCCCTCTGGTTGAGGTTAAAAGGAAAAACTTGTCGGGGGTCGGGTGGTAGCGCAGCGGGCTAAGTGCCAGTTAAAGCCAGCAGCATTTAGAGGGGAGCCTGGCCACAACTGCTCCACCAAGCTGGACCTGTCCCCGTGCCCATCCCCTCACAACTGGCAAGAGGAAGTCAGCAAGATCAAGTCTCCGGGCTGGCCTGACACATTTTGCATCAGTCAGGCCCTGGCCTCTAACTGGAGTATGGATCCAGAATTCCAGGGGGATCTATTTCTTTTATAACAGGGCAGCTTTCTCCACCCCTCCTCCAACAAGTGAAATCTTGACTGACAGGCTCCATGTAGCCTCCTCTCCCCAACTGTCAACTCTTCAGCTGTCCCATTACAGTATGCAGTCTGGTTCTTTTTCATCCATACTTAATGGGCTAGTCAAGAGGAAGGAGGCGCATCGTGAACTGTGTACATCAAATCTGGCAGACCCCACCTCTGCCGTCCTGGTCTTATATTCCTATTAGTTAGCCCAATTCTTGCCCAAAGCCTAAGCAGAACAGGGTTTGGGAATGGCAATCTGGGTGTGGGGAGAAAGCACAGTGGTTATGCAAAGAGTCACTCATGCCCCAGACTCTGAGGTTTCATGTTCAATCTCCTGCATTGCAATAAGCCAGAGCCCTAGTGCTCTGTAAAAAAAAAAAAAAAAAAAAGCAATCTGACTAGAAAGCTGCCTTTATAGTACTTTAAAAAAAAAATATGTGTTTATTTTTATTTGATAGGTCAGAGATATTGCAAGGTGAGAAACAGCAGCACTGCTTCATTAGTTAGGGAGCACACACCCCCTCCCCCCCCTCCCCCCGCTGCGGCTAGGGACCGGGGACTTGAACCTGGGTTTTTTTTTATTTTATTTTTTATTTAAGAAAGGATTAATTAACAAAACCATAGGGTAGGAGGGGTACAACTCCACACAATTCCCACCGCCCAATCTCCATATCCCACCCCCTCCCCCGATAGCTTTCCCATTCTCTATCCCTCTGGGAGCATGGACCCAAGAACCTGGGTTCTTAAACATGATAAAGTAATGCATTCCATGCTACAGATTAGAAGACATTTTTTTCAAGATGCCTTGCCCACCATTTGTGGAACAGAAGGTCATCTGGCCCCACAAGAAAGAAAGAAATAGAAAAGATTAAAATAAAAAAATAAAAATCCCGGAAAGACCTTCGGGCCTCAGTTACCCTTGGGGCTCGCTTGGCCGGACCAGAGCCGGGCTCAGGGTCGACCCCGCCCCTCGCGGGCCCCGCCCCGCAAAGCCCCGCCCCTCGCGCACAAGCCCCGCCCCTCGCAAAGCCCCGCCCCCGCTCTCCATAGTTACGGCGCTGTGGAGGCGGCGGCCATCTTGGCGGCGGAGCGATGAACGGGTCGAACCCGAAGGCTGCGGCCGTAGGCTCGGGGGCCGGGCCCGGGGGGCTGGTGTCCAGCAAGGAGGAGAAGAAGAAGGCGGGCGGCGGCGTCCTGAACCGGCTCAAGGCGCGGCGACAGGCGCCGCACCACGCGGCCGACGACGGCCTGGGGGCGGCGGTCACGGAGCAGGAGCTGCTGGCCCTGGACGCCATCCGGCCCGAGCACGTCCTGCGCCTCGGCCGGGTCACCGAGAGTGAGTCCCCTCGGCCGCCTGGGCGGGCGGGCTGAGCCGCTGCCCCGCCGGGGGCCCCCGCCCGCACCCGGACCCGCTGCGGTTCCTTCCCGCCAGTCCGGCCGCGCCAGGCATCACCCAGCCGCGCCGGCGTGGGGGGGGGCTCCCCTGGGCTCCCGGCGAGCGGACCCGCTGCCCCGCAGAGCCCGGAAGCCCTCCGCCCATTGGTCAGCGAGGCGCCCGCTCCCCGCCCCCTTCCGGGCCCGCCTTGACCCCCGACCCCCGACCCCCGACCCCCGACCCCGACCCCGCGGTGTGCAGCTGGGCTCGTGCGCCTCACTCGTCGTCCCGGCGTCCCGTGCACACTTAAAACTGCCCCTCGCGGCGAGGTTGTTTTAATAAAGTCTCAAGTTGCCGAGCCAAGTCGGGAAATGCGAATCCTGCGTTTGTGCCTTGTGTTAATGAGTTCATGACGGCCAGGGTCTCAGACATGCCGCTTTGCCGAGAGTGCAGCCGTTCTGCACCCCCCCCCATTGTTTTTGTTTTAAATATTTTTATTATTTATTATATTTTATAGGAGAGAGAGAAAGAACCAGACGTCACTCAGGTTACATGTGCGGCCCGGGGATTGAACTCAGGACCTCATGCTTGAGAGACCCTCAACGTTTTATCCACTGCGCCAGCTCCCGGACCACATTCTGCAGCTTTTTTTATTATTAATTTTATTTTTGAGAGAGATGCAGAGAGTGAGACACACACACACACAGAGAAACACCAGTGCACCGCTCAGCTCTGGCTTATGGTGGTGCGGGGGATTGAACCTGGGACTTAGGAGCCTCAGGCATGAGAGTCTGTTTGCATAACCATTATGCTATCTACCCCTGCCCCATCTGCAGCTTTTTTAATGAAAGACGGGGAAGAAAGAAAAAGAAAGATGGACCCCCACCCCCACCCCCTGCTCTACATTTCTACCCGTTTTCTCTTTTAAGACTTTTTTTCCCTTGGTTTTATTTACTTATTGGACAGAGACAGAAATTGGGGGGGGGGGGAGTTAGACACCTGCAGCCCTGCTTCACCACTTGTGAAGCTTCCCCCACCCCCACCGGCAGGTGGGACCGGGGCCTTGTGCACTTTGTAGCCTGTGCGCCCAACCAGCATCGCCACCGCCCAGCCCCTCCCCATTCTCTCTCTCTTTTTAAAAATATTTTATTTATTTATTCCCTTTTGTTGCCCTTGTTTTTTTTTTATTGTTGTAGTTATTATTGTTATTGATGTCATTGTTATTGGGCAGGACAGAGAGAAATGGAGAGAGGAGGGGGAGAGAAAGACAGACACCCGCCGACCTGCTTCACCGCCTGTGAAGCGACCCCCCTGCAGGTGGGGAGCCGGGGGCTTGAACCTTAGGCCGGTCCTTGGGCTTTGTGCCACGTGCGCTTAACCCGCTGCGTTACCGCCTGGCTCCCTTAATTTTTTTTTTCTTTCTTTATTTATTGGATAGCGATAGCCAGAAGTCAAGAGGAACGGGGAGACAGAGAGACACCTGCAGCATTGCTTCACCACTCGCAAAGCTTTCCCTCTGCAGGTGGGGACCGGGGGCTGGAGCCTGGGTCCTTGAGCGCTGCAGTGTGTGCTCTCAATCAGCTGCGCCACCGCCCAGCCCCCCCTTCTCTTTCCTCTGCCAAGTCTAAGGACTCCCTTTCTCCTTCTCCCCCCTCCCCCCAGTTTGCATCACCCTCCTCCAGCCCTCTCCCCTCCACACTTACGGATGGGGGCTGCCTTGCTGTGTGATCGGCTTTAGTGGTCAGCTCAGGTGTACCCCAGCTCGGGCTTGCTGGAGACACCTTATCATGATTGCAGATAAGAGTTTTGGGGGAGGGGCCAGGTGGTGACACACCTGGTTGGGCGCACATGTTACAGTGTGCAAGGACCTGGGTTTGAGCCCCTGGTCCCCACCAGCAGAGGGAAAGCTTCATGAGCAGTCAAGTGTGGCTGCAGGTGTCTCTCTATCACCCCTTCCCTCTCAATTTCTAACTGTGTCTATCTAATAAATAAATAAAGATAATATTAAAAAAAAGTTTTTTGGGGGTGTACCTCGGGCCAGCTTGTTTCCCATCACCTAAAATAGTTTGGGTTTGATTCTGGATTCTTTGGTGGCTTCATCCTCCATCTTTTTGAGTTGGGACTGTCCTTTGGATGCCTGAAGTTATTTATTTTGGAGAAGACAGAGACATTTAGAAGAAAGAGGGAACTATAGAAGGAGAGACACCTGCAGCCCTGCTTCACAGCTTGTGAAGCTTCCCCCCTCCAAGTAGGAACCAGGGGCTTGAACCCTGGTCCTTGGGCATTATAACATCTGCACTTGGGAGTGGGGCGGTAGCACAGTGGGCACATGACTCGAAGCGCAAGGACCTGCCTAAGGATCCTGGTTCGAGCCCCCGGGTCCCCACCTGCAGGGGAGTCGCTTCACAGGCGGTGAAGCAGGTCTGCAGGTGTCTGTCTTTCTCTCCCCCTCTCTGTCTTCCCCTCCTCTCTCCATTTCTCTCTGTCCTATCCAACAACAATAACATCAATAACAACTACAACAACAATAAAAAACAAGGGCAACAACAGGGAAAATAAATAATGTCTGCACTTGACCAGCTGCGCCACCACTCCCTCCCCCCATTGTATCTTTAGAAGATACTGCTAATCAGGGTCACTGACACCTTGTGAAAAGGTTGTTTCAGGGACTTTGGACCTTCAGGCATGAAAATCTGCCTAACCGCCATGCTGTCTCCCCCACTGGCTAGCTTCTGTCCTGGCCCACTTTTCATTCGGGACTCTTAAAAGTGCAGACATGCCCAGCTCCTGACCTGACCGACCTGTCTTCTTATGGTAGCCAGGGTGAGTCAGGCGACGCTCAGCGGGCCTTGGGTCCTGTCGAGGAACTTGGGCTTGGTGCTGGCCCTCTGTAGCTCACCGGAGAAAGCCGCTGTGCAGAGCTCAGTAACCTCCAAGTCTTACTACTCTTCTTAGAGTCTGTTCCGTTAAGGAAGCTTTTTTATTGAGTTATCCTACAAGCGCAGAATGAATCTGGAGCATCTCAAGTTGGTCACTTCACTGGAGAAATGGCTTGTAAAGCCTGACATGGTGAACACCAGCAGGTGGGATGAAGGCTGCATGCCGGACTGTCTTGGAGGCAGTGCAGTGAGGAGTCAGTCAGTGTTAGACATCAGTGACATTTATTTTCTTCCTTTTTTTTTTTTTTTTTTTTTTAACCAGAGCACTGTTCAGCTCTAGCTTATGGTGGTGCGGGGGATTGAACCTGGGCCTTCAGAGCCTCAGCCGTGAGAGTTTCTTTGCATAACTATCTACACCGCCACTCCGCCGAGTGACATTGTCTAAGATCAGGACAATTTTGATGAGCAGCTCAGGTTGACCTAGGCTCTGCTTCACTTTGGCCTAACCCTGTCCTGCTGCCTGTGTAGGGAAGGCCTGCCCTGCGTTTGTACAGCCCACAAGCTCAGAATGGCTTCTGCCTTTCTCAATTGCTAGAGAATAAAAAGAATATTTTGCGAACATGGGTATATAAAATTCATAGTTTCGTTGAAATACAATCTGCTCATTCACTTGAATGCTGTCAGCAGCTACTTTTACAACAGTGACAGAGCTGAGTAGTAGTGTCAGAGGATGTGTGTGGCCAAGCGTAAATCATCTGGCCCTCTGCAGAAAGAGTTTGCTGATCTCTGCTTCATGAAGTTTATGGTTGGCAAGCACTACATTAGCCATTAAACCAGCGTAAGTGTTGTATTTTATCTTACCAGAGTACTGCTCAGCTCTGTTTTTTAAAGATTTAAAAAAAATACTTATTTATTTCCTTTTGTTGCCCTTGCTTTTTTAGTGTTGTAGTTATTTTTGATGTCGTCGTTGTTGGATAGGACAGAGAAATGGAGAGAGGAGGGGAAGACGGGGAGAGAAAGACAGACACCTGCAGACCTGCTTCACCGCCTGTGAAGCGATTTCCCTGCAGGTGGGGAGCGGGGGGGGGGGGAGTGGGGGGGGACTCGAACTGGGATCCTTACACCAGTCCTTGAACTTTGCTTCACCTGTGCTTAACCTGCTGTGCTACCACCCGGCTCCCGAGAGTCTGTTTTTAAATGGGTTTCTAATACAAATTCCGATCAGGAAAGGTTTTAGGCCACTTTTGAGAGGTTCCTAAAGTCCTCGTTCTAACAGATCTATCTGTACCTATATCTGTATACTTAGTCTTCAATTCAAATCACGTTCTTTTTTTTTTTTTTTTTTTTTTGCCCCTTGATGCAGTGTTTGTAATACAGTAGGGAAACTTGGGGTGTGCTTTCAGTGACTGTAAAAAAAGGAAAGCCTGGCTTTGCAGTGAAGCCTGAGGAATAGATGGCAGTTTGGGGAATTAACAACACTTTTCTCTTCTTCATTTTTAGATTACTTGTGCAAACCTGAAGACAACATCTACAGTATTGATTTTACCCGATTTAAAATTCGAGATTTGGAGACTGGGACTGTGCTTTTTGAGATTGCCAAACCTTGTGTTTCAGGTAGGATTCTGCATTGTAGCAGTCCTTTGGAGCCAACAACTTGGCCTGGCTGGATGGTTCTCTCTCTCTCTCTTTTCTTTTCTTGTGATACGGGAGGTAGGGAGAGTGATAACATATGGCACTTTGTGGTGTGCCACTGCCTGGCTTCTGGAATCCTTTTTTTTTTTTTCCCTAAAAATTTACTTGGGGGATCAGGGGTAGGCAGAGATCAGAGCACTGCTCTGCCCCAGTGTGTGGCCCTTCAAACCTGGGACTTCAGGCATGCAAGAAATGTGCCCTCCCTGCTGAACCATCTCTCCCAGTTGCTGGTTTGGATTTGATCTCTACCATCTTCTAGATGAACCAAAGCCCAGACCTTTGAACTCATTTACTTAGGATTCTTTAAATTAAAAAGACCTTTCCTGAGTTAGTGATGCAGTTCAGGGTGACTCACCACTGGCTAGGCAACAGCTCAGTCTCTGAGGCTGTCGCTGGGAATTTAGCACCCCCTGGAGTTAGATGTGAGAACACCAGTATCGACAACCCTTCCGAGGATTAGCTGCAGCATCACTCTGGCATGTGCGGTGCTGGGGACTGAACTCAAGACCTCAGGACTCAGGGTCCAACACTCTATTCACTGTGCTCCTCCAGGACTGCCTCAACAGTCTTTAGACTCATACTGACCAAGTACAAGGACCAGTACATTGCTAACCCAGTGCTGATCCAACAGTGGGGGAAACACACTCCCCACAGAATGGTCTACTCATCATCACACCAGGTGGACCGACCTCAGAACTGAAGTCAACTCCAGATCCCCCTTACCATTTGTTCTAGTGATTTCAAATCCCTGAAAAGTTTTGGTCAGGTTTTCTTTGGATTACATCATTAATGTAAGTCTCTAACTGATGTCTCAGACTTTGCTCTTAAGATATGTACTCCTGCTCAGCACTGCTCTGTCATAGGCTCTGCTTGGGATCAAACCCCGGACTGCACATACACAGTGCACATCTTCTACCCGCCGAGCAACTCTCCTGTTCTCATAAAGGACTTCTGGGCCCAGGTGGCGGCGCACGTGTTGCAAGCACAGAATCCGGGTGTGAACCCTCAGTCCCCACCTGCAGAAGGAAAGCTTTGCAAGTAGTGAAACAGTGTTGCAGGTGTATTTCTGTCTCTCTTCCCCTCTACTTCTCCTTTTCCTCTCAATTTCTTACTGCTTCTATCTAATCAATAAAAATAAGAATTAAAAAATAAAAAGGGCGTCTGTCTCGTCCCCATCCATTCCTGTACTAGAGGCCATACCCCTAGTGTATACCAGATGGCTGCTTCTAGGAGGAACTGACTCCTTGTTACTATTCAAGTTCTCTTCAGAATTTTCATCTTCTGAAATTCGGTGATGGACCAGAGAGCACTGGCCTTGTCCACCTGCCTCACTTTTCCCCAGGTGGTGAGAGTGCTGGACCTGAGTGGTGTGCGAAGTACAGTCCCCCAAGACTGTAGGCCATTGTCTTCCATTTAATCACAAACTTCTTCCTAGGGATTTAACTTTGCTGCCAACCAGAATTTTTTTTTTTGAATATTTATTTATTAATGAGAGAGAACACCAGAGCATCACTCTGACACATGTGATGCCAGGGATCAAACTCAGAAACGCAGGACATCATACCTGAGAGGCCAAGGCTATATCCACTGTGCCACTTCTTAGGCAGCCAGATATTTTCACAATCTCTGTTTTGCTTTCCTTCAATTTTTCTTTTTTCTTTTTTTTTATTATCCTTATCTATTGGATGGAGACAGCCAGAAATCGAGAGGGAGGGTTGGATGGAGAGGAAGAGAGAGCCTGCAGCCCTGCTTCACCGCTCGTGAAGCTTTCCCCCTGCAGATGGGGACTGGGGACTTGAACCTGGGTCCTTGGATTTTTTTTTTTTTTTCCTCCAGGGTCATTGCTGGGCTCGGTGCCTGTACCATGAATCCACCACTCTTGGAGGCCATTTTTTCCCCCCTTTGTTGCCCTTGTTGTTGTAACCTCATTGTGGTTATTATTATTGCCATTGTTGATGTCATTTGTTGTTGGATAGGACAGAGAGAAATGGAGAGAGGAGGGGAAGACAGAGAGGGGGAGAGAAAGACAGACACCTGCAGACCTCCTCCACCACCTGTGAAGCAACTCCCCTGCAGGTGGGGAGCTGGGGGCTCGAACTGGGATCCTTACGCTGGTCCCTGTGCTTTGCACCACATGCGCTTAACCCACTGCGCCACCGCCCGACCCCAAGAATTTTTTTTTTAAGATTTTATTTATGAGAAAGATAGGAGGAGAGAGAAAGAACCAGACATCACTCTGGTACATGTGCTGCTGGGGATCAAACTTGGGACCTCATGCTTGAGAGTCCAAAGCTTTATCAGTGCGCCACCTCCCGGACCATTTTTTTAAAAAAAAAAAAAAAAAAAAGAAAAGATTTTATTTATATATAAGAACCAGACATCACTGTGGCACGTGTGCTGCCAGGGATCTAAATCAGGACCTCACTCTTGAGAGTCCAAAGCTGTATCGCAGCGGCCACCTCCCAGACCACCCTGGAGAACTGTTAACATGTGCGCTCAACCAGGTGCGCCACCACCCGGCCCCTTTTTCAATGTTACTTATTATTTTTATTTATTGGATAGAGACAGCTAGAAATGGGGGGGGGGGAAGAATAGTGAGGGAGAGAGAGAGAGAGACACCTGTAGCCCTGCTTCACTACTCAATGAAACTTTCCCCCTCCAGGTGGGGCCTGGGAGTGTGAGCCTGGCTGGCTGTGCATTGAAGCATGTACACTCAACCTGGTGTGCCAGCCTCCCACACGGCCTCAATATTTTCACAGTCTTTGAAAGCCTGTAGCCTTGTTAGTAGCCAGTACTCAGCAGCAGACCCAGCCTATTTGACACAGACACATCAGGGACCCAGTTCTCTAACTTATATCTCAGACCTTGCTCTTAGGATATGTTCCAAGCTCTCAGGTTCTGTGGAAAGGAAATAGTGGGGCTGGGCAGTGGTGCAACTGATTGAGCGGACACTTTACCATATGCAGGGACCGGGGTTCAAGTTCCTGTCTTCACCCGTAGGAAGGAAGCTTCACAAGTGGTGAAGCAGGGCTGCAGGTATCTCTTTTTCCTCTCCTTTATCTCCCCTTCCCCACTTAATTTCTCTCGGTCCCAATAAAAATTAAAAGATGTTAAAGAAAAGAAATAGTTTGGTATTTAAGAACAGGCAGTGGTTATGCAAAAAGGCTTTCAAGCCTGAGGTACCAAAAGTTCCCAGGTTCACCACCACAAGCCAGAGCTGAGCTGTGTTCTAGTAAAACAAACAAGCTTCAAGTCAGGCCTGGATCCAAATCTTCTACTCACTCATTTTATTGTTTTGGGATCTGTGAACATGTTACCTAAGCCTCTCTGTAATGTGTGCCTTTAACCAGGCCCGCCACCGCCTGGCTTCTTAAGCCTCTCTGAGCTTGAACTTTCTGATCTGTAGCATGGAGATAATAGTAACACCTACAGGTGCAGGGCCCAGCCAGTGGACTGCCTGTTGGGGTGCTCCAGTTAGGTATGCTGTTATGTATGTTGGTACATCCAGTTAGGTATGTTGGCCCTGGCGGTGTGGAGGTGGTGGCCACACAGTAAGTACTCTCTGCTCTTGCAGACCAAGAGGAGGAGGAGGAGGAAGAGGAAGGTGAGGATGTGGATATGAGCGCAGGACGTTTTGTTCGCTACCAGTTCACGCCAGCATTCCTCCGCCTCCGCACAGTGGGGGCTACGTGAGTACCAGTATTTGCTGAGGGGACGCCGCAGAGAAGAGTGTTCCTGGTGGGGCGTCAGGTTAGCTGTAGAGGGGGAGAGGCAAAGTGGGGCTCACAGAGATGTCTTTCACAGGGTGGAGTTCACAGTGGGAGACAGACCTGTGTCAAACTTCCGGATGATCGAACGGCACTATTTCCGGGAACGCTTGCTGAAGAACTTTGACTTTGATTTTGGCTTCTGCATCCCCAGCAGTAGGAACACTTGTGAACATATCTACGAGTTTCCCCAGCTTTCTGAGGATGTCAGTACGTATTCCTGGATTTTCTTTTTATTTTATTTTATTTATTTTTTCCCTTTTGTTGCCCTTGTTGTCTTATTGTTGTAGTTATTATTGTTGTTGTTGTTGTTGGATAGGACAGAGAGAAATGGAGAGAGGAGGGGAAGACAGAGAGGAGGAGAGAAAGACAGACACCTGCAGACCTGCTTCACCGCCTGTGAAGCGACTCCCCTGCAGGTGGGGATATTCCTGGATTTTCGCAGGCCTCCAGATTCCTAGGGCTGGAAGAGTAAACCTTGGAATGCACTGGATTTCCGCCCTCCTTTGGCTGAGGAGGGAACTAGTGGCATGATGCTTATCCAGTCATGTGACCTAAGGCCTCTCATTTCTTGTGCCCATGTGACAGTTCAAACTCCAGTTCTGCTGGTAGGGGACCATTGAAGGTTTAGTAAAATGGGCCATCCTTTTGAGGTGCCTTCTGTGGGAGAGGGAGTGACTGAGGGAGGTAAGAAGAGGCCTGAGGCAAACCCTGGCACTTCTCACTCCCAGCCTCAGTTAAGCATGGTTCCCCACTGGGTTGCAGTCATGGCTCCTGCTCCACTCTTAGACCTTCACGTTTTCCGTCACCAAAGCTAGATGTGAGATTGCGAGCTAAACAGAACCAGAGGTCCGAGGACCTCCCCGTTCTCTTTCCCTGCAAGCAGGTTGGCTAGGCAGCCCAGGGAGAGCTGAGGTGAAGGACGCATTACACCCAAGTTTGGCTCCCAGCATCACCAAGTGCCAGAGCGGTGCTCTGGTTCTCACTTTCTCTCTTCTCTCATAAAGAAATCTAAAGGAGGGGTGGGGACTTGGGTACATAAACTGTTAAGACTAGACTGCAGGAAACAGCAAGGGCTTACAGGTTGTGGGGCAGGAGTAACATGGTGAGAGCCCTGTCTTGGGAAGCATGGTCCGTGGTCCTGTAGTTTTGCAGAGGGCGACCTGGGGAAGGCACTGAGGAAGGACTGACAGGCTAAGAGACGGACTCACAGAAGGAACAGGCTTTGCCAGTGTTGGGGGTTTTGACCTAGCCATCTCGGATCAGTTGCCAACTAGTAGAAATTGCCCCAGGACAGTGAGGGTCAGAGCAGAACCTGTAAACGGTGGGGCTGGATTGCCGAGAAGGAAATACATACACTGACTGGTTTCCTCAGAATCCCTCAAAATTGTCATGTTCTGGAAACCAGGAACTTTCTCATGTGGCCTTACTGTGCCCAGGGGCAGTGAGGATTGCTGAGATGAGGCAGGGTGTTTGAGCGCATCCAAATCTGGGTTTGAACCCTGCTGCAGTACATAGATAATTGCAGGAAAAGGTTATGCCTAGAATTTCACATTTTTACCCAAGGCAATATAGCTTTCCTTCTTGAAACCAATAAGCTAAAAGAAAATGAAAGTCAGATGGTCCGGGAGGTGGTGCAGTGGATAAAGCATTGGACTCTCAAACACGAGGTCTCGAGTTCAGTCCCTGGCAGCACATGAATTAGAGTGATGCCTGGTTCTGGTTCTTCCTCTCTTTCCTCCTATCTTTCTCATTAATAAGGAAATAAAGTCTTTAAAAAAGAAAGAACTGGGAGTCGGGCGGTAGCACAGTGGGATAAGCGCACGTGGCTTGAAGCACAAGGACAGGCATAAGGATCCCGGTTCCAGCCCCTGGCTCCCCACCTGTAGGGGAGTCACTTCATAGGAGGAGAAGCAGGTCTGCAGGTGTCTGTCTTTCTCTCCCCCTCTGTCTTCCCTCCTCTCTCCATTTTCTCTCTGTCTTATCCAAGGACAACAGCAACAACAAGAAACACAACAATGATAAAACAACAAGGGCAACAAAAGGGGAAATATTGGTCTCCAGAAGCAGTGGATTCATGGTGCAGGCAATAACCCTGGAGGCAAAAAAATAAATAAAAAGAACTAGGGTGGGGTATAGCATAATGGTTATGCGAAGAGACTTACATGTCTGAGGCTCTCAAGTCCCAGGTTCAATCCCCTACACTGCCATAAGCCAGAGCTGAGCAGTGCTCTGGTTAAATAATAATAATAATAATAATAATACTAAAAAGAAAGAACTTTGCTTTAAAAAAAGAAAATGGGGAGTTGGGCGGTAGCACAGCGGGTTAAGTGCAGGTGGCGTGAAGCACAAGGACCAGCATAAGGATCCTGGTTTGAGCCCCTGGCTCCTCACCTGCAGAGGAGTCACTTCACAGGCAGTGAAGCAGGTCTGCAGGTGTCTGTCTTTCTCTCCCCCTCTGTCTTCCCCTCCTCTCTCCATTTCTCTCTGTCCTACCCAACAACAGTGACATCAGTAACAATAACTACAACAATAAAACAACAAGGGCAACAAAAGGGAATAAATAAATATAAAAATATTAAAAAGAAAATGAAAGTATTCTGGTTATAAATGGATGATTTTGGTTTGAACAGGTTAAAAAATTTTTTTTTTTGTCTCCAGGGTTATTGCTGCGGCTTGGTGCCTGCACTATGAATCCACTGCTCCTGGAAGCTATTTTTTCCCTTTTATTGCCCTTGTTTATTGTTGTTGTTGTTATTGCTGTTATTGTTGGACAGGACAGAGAGAAATAGAGAGAGGAGAGGAAGACAGAGAGGGGAAGAGAAAGATAGACACCTGCAGACCTGCTTCACCACTTTGTGAATGAAGCAACCCTCCTGCAGGTGGGGAGCCAGGAGCTTGAACCAGGATCCTTGAGCCGGTCCTTGCGCTTTGCGCCATGTGGGCTTAACCCATAGCGCTAACGCCCGGCCCCCAGGTTAAAATCATTTGAAGTACTCAGGCTCACCTTGAGAGGACTGTAGGAGCAGTGTCGTTTCCTCTTGGTGATGCAGTGCAGCCTGTAACCACTTAACCCACAGCTGATCAGGAGTAATCTCTCGACTGCATTGACTCTTGTCTGGGTAGAGATCTGGACAGTTGTCTGAGCAAAGAGAAGATTTCAGTGTGGATCCTGAGACAGTCCTGTTGCTGAGTCGCTGGCTGATTAAAATCATGAGGGTGGGCAGGGGTGTCTGTGGGAAGTTGCACAGTGAAGCACAGCTTCCTGAACTTGGACCAGAATGTCCAGCTAGGGAACATGCCAGAACACTCAAGTCAGTGTGTGTGGTGCACGTGATAAAGGGCAAAGCCAAGTTGTCCAGGGTCTGAGAGTTGAGGCTGGAGATCACCAGGGAGGGCCACGTCAGAACTGACTGAAGTAAGCCCGCAAGTGGCGGGTGTGGTGCGCCCAGCGTTGTCTTCACAGTCATGAGGTGCTGGGTTCTCCTCCTGGCATCACGTCCATCAGTGACGCTCTGCTTCTCTTGTTCCCTCTCTTTTTTGTTACTAAGTAAATCCTTTTAGAAAAGTGTTCGCTGCAGTGGGAATTACAGACACATTTATTCGCTGCAGTGGGAATTACAGACACATTTAGGGAGCTTTGCGGTCCTAGTGCTCCCTAATTCACAGGGTCTGTCTTCCTTTCTGGCCTCATTATTCTGGCAAAGTATACCCCCAATTTCTTTCCTCCTCCTCCTCTTTTTCCCCTTTATTACCAGAGCACTGTTCAGCTCTGGCTTATCATGGTGCAGGGGATTGAACCTGGGACTTTAGAGCCTCAGGTATGATATAATCTTTGTATAAGCATAACCATTATGCTGTCTACCCCTGCCCTCACAAAGTATGCACACAATTTCTAGAAGGGCTGGAATTTTTTTTTTTTTTTAAATAGTAACTACAACAATAAAACAAGGGCAACAAAAGGGGAATAAATAAATAAATACAAAAAAAATTAAAGATGACCTCTGGTGTGCACTGACCCCCAAGGGTTCTTTTTTCTTACTACAGATTAAGTAAGATTCAGCAACTCAGAAGCTCATAGTACCCAGTATTTAAAAGAGAATTCTTTGAAGGGCTGGAATTTTAGAAGACATCTAAGCTTATTTCCACCTAGTCCAAGGGATACACTCAGACAAAAGCTTTTTTTTTTTTTTAATTTATTTCTTTATTGGGGAATTAATGTTTTACATTCAACAGTAAATACAATAGTTTGTACATGCATAACATTCCCCAGTTTCCCATTTAACAATACAACCCCCACTATGTCATTATCATCCTTCATGGACCTGTATTCTCCCCACCCACCCACCCAACCCTAGAGTCTTTTACTTTGGTGCAATACGCCAATTCCATTTCAGGTTCTACTTGTGTTTTCTTTTCTGATCTTGTTTTTCAACTTCTGCCTGAGAGTGAGATCATCCCATATTCATCCTTCTGTTTCTGACTTATTTCATTCAACATGATTTTTTCAAGGTCCATCCAAGATCGGCTGAAAACGGTGAAGTCACCATTTTTTACAGCTGAGTAGTATTCCATTGTGTATATAGACCACAACTTGCTCAGCCAGCCACTCATCTGTTGTTGGACACCTGGGTTGCTTCCAGGTTTTGGCTATTACAAATTGTGCTGCCGAGAACATATGTGTACACAGATCTTTTTGGATGGATGTGTTGGGTTCCTTAGGATCTATCCCCAGGAGAGGAATTGCAGGGTCATAGGGTAGGTCCATTTCTAGCCTTCTGAGAGTTCTCCAGACTGTTCTCCACAGAGGTTGGACCAATTTGCATTCCCACCAGCAGTGCAGGAGGGTTCCTTTGACCCCACACCCTCTCCAGCATTTGCTGCTGTTCCCTTTTCTGATGTATGACATTCTCACAGGAGTGAAGTGATATCTCATTGTTGTCTTGATTTGCATTTCTCTGACAATCAGAGACTTGGAGCATTTTTTCATGTGTTTCTCGGCCTTTTGGATCTCTTCTGTGGTGAATTTTCTGTCCAAGTCCTCCCCCCATTTTTGGATGGGGTTCTTTGTTGTCTTGTTGAAAAGCTTTTCTTTTTCCCATTTCCCTTACAGTTCGTCTGATGATCGAGAATCCGTATGAGACCCGTTCTGACAGCTTCTACTTTGTTGACGACAAGCTGGTGATGCACAACAAGGCTGACTACGCCTATAACGGAGGCCAGTGACTGCAGAGGGGCAGATGGGTGGACTTCGCTGTGGCCCAACGTCCTGGCACACAGGTGGCTGAAGCTGCTGCCTGCCACACATGTATGGAAGCTGGTCCCGGGAAGCCAAGGCTGGCGGCGTTTCCTGTGCTCCAAGAGAGATGCCAAGCAGTGCTGTGTCTTCTACCCCAGTATTTCTTTCTCCCCTATCTCCCTACCCCTGAGGTTACAGAGGTATGATTAGGTTAGGGCTTCTGGAATGAAGATTTTTTTAAAAGGAAATTGATTTTCACATAGTTGAGCCGCCTACCGCTTGTCCCGCCAAGCTCGTTCTCCGGGCAGCGCAGGCTGGCTGAGAAGGCTGTGGCCGGCCCGCCTGCAGCTTCTCTGCAGGCTCCTAGGTGCTGAGGGAAGCTCAACTGTGGGCCTCTCCCAGGCGGGCAGCTCCCACTCTCACTCTGGTGTTGCCATCAGCCGATCTGGCCTCAGCCTGTGCAGCCCTCTAGACCAACTTGAAAGGAGCTGGGGCCTTTGTGTAGGCATACTAGGAGGCCGTCTGCCGGGTGGAGCCGCTAGGGAAGGAAAGGCAGGCGAGGCGAGAGGCCCCTTTATGGAGCCTTCCGGGCTCCTCAGCCGGCCCTCCCGAGGGTGCACCGAGGTTTCTGCGTGGTGGTCGGTGCCTTCCTGCTCCGTCTTGGAGGAAGGATGAGCTTGTTCTGCTCCTGGCCCCCGACTCCTAAAGCAGGACGTGCTGGTTTTGCTCTTGGGTGGTAATAGCTCCCGGGCCAGAGCAGGCTTTACTGAATTTGGTCTGGGGGAGGTTTCTGCTACGTGATGTGGCTAGACTTTGATGGCATTGATCTGGTGGGGGGGGGGCAGGGGCAGGCGAGGAGACTGAGAAGTCAAGAGCTCTGTTAAAGGAGGGACTTGATCTCTACACAGAACGGGCCGGAGGACTTACTTCCGATGGGGATTTGCCTCTGAAATTCTTTGTAGATTTCTCCCTTATGAGAATTTGCCTATCTGCCTTTCTGCTGAAGGAGTTTTTGAAACCATCTCCTGACAGGCCAGGCCTAAGTGATCCATGCTCTTTCCCGAGCCTTCAAACTGGTAAGAACTCTTGTTTGTTGGGCGTGACCTGTCAAGAGGTGAGTTCTCAGAAAAGCTTCCTTGTACATCCTGTGGGCTTCTAACCCTGGGCCTGAAGTGAGCAGACCCACGCTGCCTCAGCTCCCCACACTTGTCTGGCTGGGTGGCTGGGTGGGTGCCTGTGCTCGGCACAAAGTCTACAGCTGCCAGACAGTTATGACGTGGCCCGAAATCAGCACTGACAGAAGGGGAGCCATAGGAGGCCCCGGACCCCGGTAAATAGCCATTGTGAGGCAGGACAGAACTGACCCGAAGGCTGTCTGTCAAGCGCCTTGCGACAGTGGCTGGGGGGCCGGGCTGAGAAAGGCCGGCACTTGGCTGCCCAAACCCCCGTGCATTCTCTACCAGGTGTTGCTCCCTGTTTGGGATTCTGGAGTGTAAGTTGTCTTGAACCTTGGCCCAGTGCTTTGTGCCAGGCCAGAGCCTGGTCTGTGTCAGGTGCTGGCAGCTTTTTCCCTGAGGAAGCTGTCGGTACCCCCGGGTGCTGGCACTGGATCCAGCCACTGAGGGAGGAAAGGCAGCGTGTTCCCGCAGAGCGGTTGGCTTAGCAGATGAGGCCGACCTCAGAACTGGAATCCACTACAAATCCCCGTGCCTTAAGTCCAGCTCTGTCTCGTCGTGTGCTGCTGGGGAGAGTCGCCCTCCTTCCCTTCCCATCTGTGGACAGACACTGGCACTGCTCCTTGCCTGCAGGTCCCCTAGTGTGTGTGTGTGTGTGTGTGTGTTTCCCGAGCCTCAGAATACCCTTTCCCTCTATAAACAGAAGCCCAGTGGAGGAGCCTTTTTGGTATTTGAATTACTATCCTGGATGTGGTGTCTGGAGCCACCCAGAGTGCTGCTCAGTGGAGAGTGTCTTAAAAATGTGCCTCTGGTGGGCGTCTTGTAAAATGGTGGCCAACCTCTTATCTGCAGTGTTAACTTTTGCTAGGAAGAGGCCTACAAGGGCAGAGGAATCAGGAACTCTGACTTCAACAACCCTCTTTCAGTACTCCCAAAGTGGTGTGCCTCTCAAGCTCGCTTGCTTCAGGTCTCTCTGGAGGCCGTTTTGAAGCCAAGCGCTCAATTGGTGCCCAGAGGACAGGGATTTCAGGCCAACTTAGAAGTCTACAAGTCCTCTGTGCTGTACTTGGGACTCTGGATTCTTGTTTCTAGCTACTCAGAAACTCTGAAGAAGCACCACTATGGGGGTATAGCAAGGATGAGTTTGAAATGCAAACTCTTTTTTTTTTAACCTGAATTAGGGAGAGAAAGGAAGTCTTTTTCTGAAAGTAGCTGAACCGTCAGGCTTGAGTTGAGGCCCCACCATTAAGGGAACTGGCCTGTCCATAGCTGTAACCTTGTGGGTGATACATTGGGAGGAAGAGCGCCACCTCCGAGGGGAGGCCATGCCCTCTGTTTAGAGCTGGCACCTGAGAGTAGCTCACATTCCAGCAGACTGGCAGGCCTGCCTGGTGCCACTGGGGGCCTGCTGCCTGTGCCCCTTCCTTCCCTGTCTTGCTCCTGTCTCTCTGCCTTGGAATCTCGTGGGAGAGAGGCTCTCTTTTCCTGTGAAGACTTTGGGCTGAGATGCCCTTCTAGGTTTTCCAAAGAAGACCCTGGTTAGAGAGCACACTGAAGAAATAGCAACGGAAGTAGTTGTGGGCTAAGGAAGGCTGTCCTCTCCTGTGTGTTAGCTCCAAGCTGCCTTATAGAGAAAGCTGTTTCCAGGGCATGCAGTACTTCCTCAAGACACCCACAGTCTTGAGCGCCTCTTATTCCCAAACACAGGCTCATTCAGGGACTTTGGGGCTGACCACAGACTGGCACTTCCTGAAGTGGTGGTGACTAGTGAACCTTCAGCTTCCTTTTTCAGTAGAAGTAGAACTCATTTCTGGAATGGATTTCACAGGCTGTTTAAATGTACAACCTAGATCTCTTGCATTAGTGTGTCCTGCCACCCCTAGTAGGCTCCCAGGGTACTATTTTTCCTCAGTAAAGTCACTTTCTTCCGGTGGCCATTGTTACCATGATGTCAGGTTTGGGGGATGGGGACAGGCTGTCCTACAGATCACAGCCCAGACTCCCTGCCAGTGCACGGAGACACGTGTCCGGGTATGAGAGCCCAATCATGTCGTCGTCGTCATGTTCCTCACATTCCACGTCACAGGACATCTAAGCCATGAGAAGGATCTAATGGGGGTAGATTTACCCCTCACTTTAGAACGATCACTTAAAGTTATTCAAGTTGTGAGAGTATATTTTTTTCCCTGTAAATCTATTTTTCACAAAATATAAAAAATATCAGTGACCAGATCTGTTCTCCTTTCTCCTTTTTCCTCTTCACCTAAAGATCCTCATTCCAGTTTGTATTGTCTTTGTGTACAAAGTAAACTGGGTGAATTATTTGTATAAAATGTTATTTTGCCACAAGAGACTGGAATAAAAAAATTTTTTTTTCACAGTACCTGTCTTCCTGGTTTGCTTTGATGGTGGAGGCAGGCATGGGGTGGGTATAATTCTGAGTTGAATTTTTTTATCTTTATTTATTGGCTAGAGATAGACAGAAATTGAGAGGAAATGGGGAGAGAGGGAAAGAGCCACAGAGACACCTGTGGGTCTTCACCACTTGTGAAGCTTTCCCCCTGCAGGTGGGGACTAGGGGCTTGAACCCAGGTCCTTGTGCAGTATAAATTTTTTTTACATAATTTCATTACTGGATAGAGACAGCGAAATTGAGAGACAGAGACACCTGCAGCCCTGCTTTCACCACTTGTGAAGCTTTCCTCTGCAGATGGGAACCGGGGGCTTGAACCTGGGCCCTTGAGCACTGTAACATGTGCGCTCAGCCAGGTGCACCACTGCCTGGGCCCTCATTCTGAGTTTTTTTACGTGGCCTTTTTTTTTTTTTTATTTTATTTAATTTTTTTTTTTTTTTTTTGAGAGAGAGAGAGAGAGAGAAACACCAGAGCACTGCTCAGCTCTGGTTTATGGTGGTGTGGGGGATTGAACCTGGGATTTAGCAGCCTCAGGCATGAGAGTCTGTTTGCATAACTATTAAGCTATCTCCCCTGCTCCAGTGTGGCCTTTCTATAAATAGTAATGCGTTTAGCTGGTTTTTAGAGACATTGGGGACAGTAGTGCCTTTTGGTTTTAATATTTTTGCTTCATTTTACTAGGTAACTCTGAGGGGTTTTTGTTTGTTTTTTTATTTGCCCCTCTTTTTTTTTTTGGAGACAGAGAAATTGAGAGGAAAGAGGGAGGTAGAGAGAAACACTGTTGCAATGTTTCATAGCTAGTGAATTTCCCCCCTCTTTAGGTGGGGACTAGGGCCTTGAACCCAGGTTCTTGACTGTAATATGTGTACTCTACCAGGTGTGTCACTGCCTGGCCCTGCAGGGGGGCTTTGAGAATTAAAATTTTATATACATATTTGGAAGTTAAGTCTGTTGGCATATTTTACCTATAGTATATTTCACCTCACTGTAAAACTGTAAGTACAGTTTTTACAAAAATGGCATGCAACTCTTGGAATCGAAAGGTGGCTCAGTAGTAGAGCATATACTTTGCATGTGTGAGCCCCTGGGTTCAGTCCCTGGCACTTTCTCTCCACCTCCCCCCCACCCCACACACACACACAACAAAAACAGCCATTGTCTGATTTCTGTCTCTAGTTTAAAACGTGCATGGCTTTAATATAAAGTTTACATTGTGCTTAAGGTCCCAAACTGCAGTTTTAAAGAAAGTGGTGGGATGGAGGAGATAGCATAATGGTTATGCTCCAGCATCTATCCCTAGCACCACCATAAGCCAGAGTTGAGCAGTGCTCTGGTAAAAGAAAAAAAACAAAAAAATTTTTTTTGGTATAGATGATCTGTGACAGCTGAAGCAATTACTGTGCTGTGCTCACAAACATCACCCATTTATTTCCGTCTCTGTTCTGCTTTTTTCCCTCTTCTCTTCCACCCAGAACTAGTGTCCAGATGGGGTGATGGGAAAGATGGGGAAGATGTCTGAGCATCTGCCAGTGACAGTGATTCATTGGCTTTCAAGTACTGTGATTTAGAGGATTTTTTTTTAAATGTATTTTTTTTTTCTCCAGGGTTATCACTGGGGCTCAGTACTGGCACTACGAATCCACTGCTCCTGGAGGTCCTTTTTCCATTTTTCATTGGATGGGACAGAGAGAAATTGAGAGAAGAGGGGGAGATAGGGAAAGAGAAAGAGACACTTGCTTCACTGCTTGTGAAGCAGTCCCCTTGTAGTTGGGGAGCTCTGGGGGCTTGAACCTGGATCCTTACGCAGCTCTTTGCACTTCATACTATGTGCGATTAAGCGGGTGTGCTACTGCCAGGCCCCAAGTACATTTCTTTTTAAAATGGAAGGTAGCATTACTTTGCTGTCTCTTTTGATTGGTCTTCAAGAAGTAGAGCAAGGCCCTATAGGAAGACAGGATTTTTCGTGAGTCCTCACTGGCTGAGTCATGGGTAGAGAAAGGCAGCGTGAGGGATATGTGGATACTTGGGATGGGGGGGGGGGGTGGCGCAAAGTGCAAGGACCGGCCTAAGGATCCCGTTTCGAGCCCCTGGCTCCCCACCTGCAGGGGAGTCGCTTCACAGGCGGTGAAGCAGGTCTGCTTCTTTCTCTCCCCCTCTCTGTCTTCCCCTCCTCTCTCCATTTCTCTGTCCTATCCAATAACGACAACAGTAACAACAACAATAAAACAAGGGCAACAAAAGGGAATAAATAAATAAATATATATTTTTAAAAGTGAAATCGCCAGTGGCTTCTTGGGCAGCGATCAGAGGACTCCAAACACCAGATGCATGGTGCTGGGGGCCGTGCCCTGCTCTAGAGAGAGACGTGGGACTACGACCCTAGAGGGAATGCAGTTTGCCTCCCAGGCAACCCCAGGCACTGGGCAAGAACAGAGTAAGGGGGCCACCGAGATGATTTCAGGTGCTAAGTGCGGCGAACAGATAAAGACAGGAGGAAGGGTTGTGGGGCAGAGAAAGAAAGCTGGCCTCCTGTGAGTTGAGTCCTGATCCCAACCTAGAAAACCCGCGATTGCAAAGGCCTGGAGGCAGACGTCAGCTGGGGACATCTGAGAAAAAGCAGTCTTGTGTGTCGGGAGACGAGACAGCGGTCGGGGCAGGTACGCTTTCCTGGCCCAGGGTTAGCGTTTAGGGGAGATAGGCCGCGGTCCCGGGGCCCAAAGAGCTCGGAGCTCAGACTTGGTGCCCTGCAACCTCACCCCGGCAAGGGACGGCGGGAGGCGGGGCGCGAGGGGCCGCAGTGGCCCCGCCCGAGACGTGGCCCCGCCCTCTCCGCATGAATGGCGCTTCCAAGGCCACGCCCCCCTCCGCGTGAATGGTGCTTCCACGCCACGCCCCCCTCCGCGTGAATGGTGCTTCCACGGCCCAGGCCCCGCCCCCACGCGTCAACCCGCGCCCGCCTCAGCTCAGGCCCCGCCCCCGACATAGGAAACGCGCCTCCTCCGCCCGGGCTCCCGCTCGCCCCTCCGTCCGGAACCCGCGCCAGCGGTCGAGGTCGCGATCTCAGGAGAAGTCGCGGGCTGTCCTGCCCTCCATGGCCGTCGCGCTGCTCGCCCGGGCCCGTGCCCCGCTCCGCAGAGGTGAGAGCGCGCAGACTCCGCGTGGCCAGCCGGCGGGGCCCGGATCCTGCGCGCCTAGGACGCGGCGCCCACTGCGGGGCGCGGCTTTTGCCCCAATTGGGTGGCTGCCGCTCGCGCCTGCGCGCGACCGCCCCGCACCCGTGACCTTGACCCCGAGTCGCTGCCCCCGGGCTCTGCCCTGACAGTCTCCCCGCGCCGCTGTGACGGCGAAGGCGGGGGCGGGGGGGGGGGCAGCGCGCTTGTTACAGCGCGAGGATGCGGGTTCGAGCCCCCCGGCCCCCAGCTACAGGGCTGAGGCAGGGACTACAGGTGTCTCTTTCCCTACCTCCCGCTTCCCTCTCGATTTCTGACGGTCTCAGATAATAACAACAACAATAAAACAAAGGCAACAAAAGGGAATGAATAAATAACATAGTTAAGAAAAGAAAAAAATTGCGGGGGGGTA